>NW_027497887.1:0-172129 GCF_021521415.1 Bidens hawaiensis
AAAAGTTCAAATATGTAATCAAGGCTTTTAAGCCATCATGAATGATGATTCGCGCTATCTTTCAATATTTGTCGCGCTATCTTTCAATATTTGTTCTATTACCTTTGCATACATGTTTCACACTTCCTTTATTAATTTGGAACAATATGACAACACTATATTGACTTCAAGCAAAATAAAGCGAAAGTAAAACATACATGCGCGAGCCTTAGCTCAACGCGTTAACGAGTCTTAACTCTAAAACGCCAGGGCCTTAGCCCAAACCTACGAGCCTTAGCTCAAACACGTTAATGAGTCTTAACTCTAAATACGTCAGGGCCTTAGCCCAAAACAAAGAGCCTTAGCTCAAAACACTCACAAACATCCATCTTACATCCCGCGCAGCCTGATCATAAAATCCTTAAACACAACTAAGGCAAAAGTACAGGCCATATCATGTTAAGGTCCTCAGGTCGAGGTCGCGCGCGGAATCATAGTGGATATCTGAGTAACACACGCTGACATGTAATGGCTAAACTCATACTTCCATATAAATACCGCGCAAACAACGACGCGCAAAAAATCAATAATGAAAAGTTAGCGCGCATGTCAGCATGAGCAAGATACTGCGAAACCACAAACAAAATAGAACAGAGGTTAAGTGAATAATTTCCTTACAACCTTGTTCTTATTTTAAACGTGCAAGCATATCTTATATCTACAAGCAAACATGAAGAGATGAATGGAAATGCGCAAAAAAAAAAAAAAAAAAAAAAAAAACTTACACAACCCGTCGACTTGGATAACGGGCTCAAGCGCGCTGTCGGCCCAGAGCCTGCTCATGCCGACCTCCAACCAGCGCCTCCTCGCAAATTTTCTTCGCGGGGATGGTTCGGCGGGTCAGTTTCTTAACCCATGCGCCAGTTGGGTTCTTGAGGACACCCTCATCCGCAGGCGCAGAAGTGATAGAGCGCATGGTCATACGGATGGGGATCACACCGGCCCTAATGTAAAAAAACCTCTCAGACCAGTCATGAAGGCTCTTGAATGAAACAGTGGAGCACTTCACCTTCTGACTGCGAGGAATAAAAGAGATCCAATTGTCTGGATCTTGGCCTTATAAAAATACTGAAAGCGCCGAGGAGTGGGTTCCTCGCGCTGGGATTTGCACATGAACTCAAAGTGAGTCACGCGCACGAGTCCAAAACGGATGGACTTGGGATATATGAATCCCATAGAACTTCAGCAGTGCACCCACAAACCTTGTCATCGGGAGACGAAGGTTGCAGTGGGTGAAAAAGTGGCTATATAGGGATATATAGCCGGCAGGCGGGTCCGCCGCCGTTTGCCCGGACCTAGGCAACATGCAGCCAAACAGGGTGGGAAAGCCCTGAGAGGTGATGAGGTTGTCGAGATCTGCCTGCTTCAATTTGCAGGGGATTTCATTCCACCTTTTGGTGGCCTTGGTCCTCCCTACTTCCTCCGATGTGGTCTCAACAACCTTCTTCCCTTCCCCTTTTGCTTCAATGTCGACATCACCACAGATTTCACACGGCCGTCTTCGAGAGGCAACGGAGGTGATTGAAGGGCTAGACGAGTATGAACTATCAGACATACAACTGCAATAGCGATAATCGAGGATTCGAATCGATGTAAACACTCAATCAGAATGTGAAAGCAGAAACTTGAATTTTAGCAACAATGAAGATGAAGATAAAAATTTCCTAAGGGCCTGCTTTTATAGGCCCAGGAGAGAGAAATGTGGCAGCTGATCGGATTTCACGCCGCCCCCACTCGCAGGGGCAAGCCAACGATGGCGCGACACGTGTCCCTAACAGCTGTGTGAGGGGACATAAAGATGTAACCGACCTGCCACGGAACAGAGACGCGCCCCCACTCGCAGGTACTAACCAATGCGAGTGCGACACGTGTTCAAGACAGCTGTGTGAGGGGACATGAAAGGCAACTGTAGCACCTCGAGCACACGAAACGTCTGACACGTTTACGGCGCACGTCACCACCAACCAACCACGTGTTTGGACCTTTCGTTTTCAACCAAATGGATAGAACTTCGCGCGACGATGGAAACAACCAAGAAAACGACAAAACCCCCTTTAAAGGACAATTCAGTGAGTCTAATATCTATCTTACCGCGCTCGCGCAAGATAAGACACACATTAGACTGGGGGGGCTTGAAGAGGTATGTACCCGCCTCAACACCAAGCAAGGCGGGTCAACCCACAAGATAAAGACATTATGAAGACACAAAGCCAAAACCCAGGCGCATGGCGCATACAAAACATGCTCAGGCATCATATGCTCGCGCATCACATATGCGCGCGGCGCATCAACGCGCGGCGCATATCACATGCTCTTGCACATCACATATGCTCGCGCGTCACATATGCGCGGGGCGCACCAGCGCGCGGCGCATATCACACGCTCATGCATATCACACCTGCGCATGAAATATCTGCGCGTGAGAATCAAAAGAAGACTTCGCGCACAGTTACAAGCAGTGATATCACATTCAATCATATTGAATTATATTCACTCACAGTCAGTTACAGAAAACACACAGTCACACAATCAGGAGTATTCAGCGATTCAGCAATACTCTTGAGATTCACTGACTCACACATTATTATCTTCTCCACAAAGATACTGATTCTCACGCCGGAGGGTTACCCCAAAGAGGACCCCTCTGTCCCTTTCTGAGGGGTAAGTAACGGCGTTGTTCATTTTGTAGGTGGAAGAACACTGATCCAGAAGAACCATCGGTGAAATAGTATAATCACACCCGAGGAAAGTAGATCTGCTACCAGTGAGTAGATCCACGTTTCTTCATAATCCTAATAATAACCTACATACATACCATCCTAAGGGATTCATACATTCATAAATTGATTGAAGCAAAGACGAATATTGGGTTTTTATATTCAGAGTAAATCGATTACCAGATAAATTAATTCATATTTAAATTGATTACAAAAGATTGGAGAGCGAAGTTGGTTTTGACTGACCAGGATCCCACTATATATGAAGCAAATTGTTTTGGACGTGTTGACGGAATCACACAACATAGATGCATTTGGCATGTGACCGACAAAATTCCTAACAAGGTAAGAACCTCATACCCATTATAATGCCTACACAAGAATAGTTGAAATTTTCGGTCACTATTTCATTTAGTAATACATTGTTTCAAAATTATGGTAATTTGCAATTATTACATATTTTGATCCCAAGTTTCAATTAATTGGTATGTTATTGTGTAGTTATTCTGTCCATAACCATAGTATGATATTCAACATCCTACACATAACAATACTCCTGTGTAGGCATCTAATAACCATGTGCAAGAGATCATGATGTCTCATTGGATATTAACCCGGCCCCAAATGTTACACAATTTTGGTGGCTTAACACAACTATGTAGTTAATCTGTCATAACCAAAGTCAGATATTCAGCATCCTACACATAGCAATAGTCCTGTGTAGGAAATCTTTATATAAGCTTTATGCAGTCTAACTAATTAATCCATTATATTTCCTGCATAAGAATAGCCGATATTTTTAGTCAGTGTCTCATTCAACAATATGATATTTCAAAATTATGGTAATTTGAAATTTGATAATAAATAATAATAGACATGGTAACAGTACTATATAGTTAATCTATTTATAGGCACATAGCTGATATCAAGCATCCTGCATATAGGAAAAGTCTTGTGTAGTTAATCACTTCAGCCTGCACGTATACGTATGTACATCGTATTTTTTTATTTGTTACCTGTAATTATTCGAAGCGTTACTGATTTTTTATTTTATATTTAACATTATTTTGCAGTATTTTATGTAACCATACACTACACAACCCTACACAACCATATTCAAGCTTATCTAACCATACTCTACATTACCCTATATACTACACAACCCACTAATATTCATTACAAGGTTCAGTAACAAGTTGTAACCATAACCTACATAACCCTACACAATAATACTTCGAAACCATAAATTGGTAACCGAACACCATAAACCGGTAACCGAACAAACGTACACTTTCCTACAAAAACATAATTATCCCATACTTCACTCAAAATGTATTCCAAAAAACTATTTTAACCTTTGTTGGTTCAGTAGTTTCCTACATAAACTATTAAGTATTCGATCGCTGCGCGACAACTCTTAAACCCGACGTGGTACAACTTTTTTTTTACTACGATCCATCTAAAGAACATGTATATTGCCATACCCAAAAAATTGAACCATAAAGTGGTATCTAAAATTTCATACACTTACCTACATTACCCTACACATACACTAGTACTTACAGCACTGCTTATTCTAAATATAAACATTCAACAACATATCAATAACCACTTCTTCATAACCCAACAAATACTGACATTAATATAAACTTTGAAAACGATTTTCTCAAAGCTATCCTTTCACTACTTCTTGTTGCACAAAACATATTAAACGGCTACATATTGTATGACAACAGTTCTAAATATTTAAGAAGAATACGAGACGTACCTTTTTTCAATGATAGCTTACCCTTCATTGTTGATTTACCTACACAATCATCATCATAATAATAATAACAATCCAATACAATATCTAAACAAACAGAACCCTACACAACATCATTAAGTTCTCAGTTTCATCTTAATTAACTGTTACAATTTCATCTTAACCAACTTTTAACCACATATAGTATATAATAGCTGAGTCATGTGTATCATTATTGACTATCATATTCATGTTATTCCGACATAGAATAAGGGTTTTTGCATTATAATAATGTAGGAACACAACTTGAAATTGCATGAACAAAAAAAACCTTTAACATTTTTCCCAACGATTGAGTTAACAATACCATAAATGAAGGTATTCCTACATCGATTGGAACATAAATTAAGGAAAACTAGATGAAGAGCATTAATCTAACCTTCGTAATATTCGACTCCTACACCACGGTTGTCAGGATAATCGTCGCTGTTGTTCTTCCCAAATGAAGGAAGATACTAAGAATCGCTTGATTATTTGTTAGATTGAGTTGAGTAACTTGAGTTGTGTTAATTTTGGAAGGAATCATCAATAATCAGTATGGCGTAAACTCTAGGATTTTTATTATCAAGAGCCAATTTCAATGTTCTACTATAAACAAAATTACTACACTGCCCCTATGCATTAAAATGTCATTAAATCATTTGCCCATTAATTACAAAAATGCCATAATCAATGTAGGCCATTGATCTATATTAATCAAGGGTTATAAATCATTTCTCGCACTTCTCACATTAATATGAACTTCTCTCTTGAACCATCCCCTATATATATATAGGAGTGGGATCAAGTGAAAACTCCTCTTAAAGAGAAAACTTAAAAACTTCTAAAAAACTATTTTTAATTTTTTTAAAAAAAAAATTTGAAGTTGTTTTTTTTCCATTATTCTAATATGTTGTTATTCGTTCTAAAAAAAAAAAAAAAAAAAAAAAAAAAACCTTGTCGGTAACCTCGTCGGTGTAGTGCATTGCATATATGCAAAAGTATTTCTATTACGTAGAATACAACACTATTGCATATATTTGATACACACTATTGTATATATGCAATATAAGACTAATACGCACATCGAATACACATTAGTACGTATGTAATAAAACATTAACGCACATGTGCACTACATCGACTTTTATTTTATTATTTTTTTTCTATATAATACAACACTACTACACATATACAATACACAAATATTGAATATATGCAATTAAACACTATTAAACTTAAAAAATACATAGTAATGCACATGTGTAATACAACGGTATCGCACAGTAATACGTATGTGCATTACAGCGGGTTTTCTTTAATTTTTTTTATTTTTTTCGAGCAAAGGGTAAGAAAATATAAGAATAACGGCAAAAACAGAAATTTAAAAATATTTTTTATTTTTAGTTAAAAAGAATTCTTTAGAAGTTTTTTAGTTTTCTCTCTAAAGATGAGTTTTCTCTTGATCCTCTCCTGATACACACACACACACACACACATATATATATATATATATATATGCATGTGTGTGTGAGAGAGAGAGAGAAAGAGGGGGTCCACCCCCACCTTCCTCCGCGTCGGCCATCCTCTAGGCGCCCAGCCCTCCGCGGCCCCTCCTCGGCGCCCTCCGGCGGTGTTCCCCGCTTATTCGGCGCCCTTTTTCCCCTTCTTCGGCGCCCATAGCGGATAGCCTTAAAAGACTAACAAACAGCTCCTAAGAAGACGATGCATGTTTTGGATTATGATATATATTTTTGAAGTTCCATATAAGCTAGTTATTTTTTATATAAAAAATTGTGTGTGCGCGTATATTACTTATGGCGTCATCTAGGTCAATGCCCAATTTAACTTGTGACCTGCCAAGGGATCCGGGTTTAAAAACATTGATTAGTATTTTCCTTTCAAATTCTTTACTTATATATTAGGTTCTATAAATATATATCTATATATAGGATGGGTATAATTACATAACTCTTAAATTATTTAAGAACTTGGAAGAATTCTTAATAACTAACGTTTTTTATAAATTTTTTTGTATATTAATTTTATTTGAGTATAGTTTTATCACTTTCTATATATATGTTTACGATTACAATTATAAAAATTAGTTTTTACACATATACAGAAAAATCACAATATTTACTTTTTCCTTAACTCACAACACACAAATCACTTCCTATGTTACAAAGACCCCACTCATAATATGTGGATGTATTAAAAAATGCTCTGAGTGGTTTTGAGGGGTTGTGAGTAGAGTTGAGGGGGAAAGTTAAGGTTTGTTCGTATATTTTGAAAAGGTCATCCTCCACCCCATTAATTTTTTAATATTTTTTTAAAATGGTTGTGAGTGGAGAAAAGAGAAAATGTAATGATAAATAAATAACAAAATTAATATTTAATTAAAAAAGAGTATACAAAATAGTGATTTTTAATGTAATTTTAAGTTTAGAGATGTGGAAAGGAATGTGAATACTTTAGATATGGCCTCCCTGCAAATAGCTTCAATACTAATAAAAGAAAATGTTAAAGCTTATGTATCAAACCTATATTTCTCCTAATTTCTAATCTCTCACTCATTCATTCTAGCTATCCATGGGTCGTGGGTCAAAATCATTTTGTCAAACGGGTTATAAAATAGTATGGATTTTATAACATAGTGTCATTTTCATACTTGAAGTGTGACCAACTACGCAACTTTAGCACATTTTTTAAATTTCTTGCAAATCCATACCCGATGTTTCCAAAACCATGCTATTTTAGTAATTTTCCTTAACCCGTTTGTTTTCCTTTATGTAAGGCCCCGTTCCCAGTAACCCTACTTTGGTGTTGGATTTACTCATAAACACAGTTCTAAAATCAGAGTTAATTAAAACTTTCGTGGAATAATTTAAAACTTCATACATCACATTACAAAACATTCATTCTTGTCTTAACATATAAATTGTCTTTTCATAATTAATTAATTAAAACAGTCATAAAACTTCGCCATGGATGCCAGTCTCTTCAGTCCATGCCCTGTGTCCCTCCTTAAGCCAGCTGCCTCAATCTATTTGTCTGCGTGCATACTAAAAGTCAGCTACGCTGAGTAAGTTCTAGTTAATCATTTAACATACAATACATTCATATCCTTACTCATACGCATCCGAAGATACGTATTCATACCTTATTTACTCTTACTTCTTTCATACAAACTTTATATACATGCACACGCGCTTACATACTTTCTTTCATAAGGCCTTGTGATTTACCATAGGCTATTCTATCTCTACCATCACAGATATTATTAGGGTCTGGTCCCTTCTGTCTCAAATATTATCAGGGTCTGGTCCCTTCTGTCTCAGATATTATCAAGGTCTGGTCCCTTCTGTCTCAGATATTATCAAGGTCTGGTCCCTTCTGTCTCATATATTATTAGGGTCTGGTCCCTTTGTCTCCAATAACCTTATCTGTCACGTCACTCGATCATACATTCATTTTCATTCATGCATACTTTACATATCTTCTGATCATGTATATATGTATATATACATATTCATTCGTATAAACATTCCGTAATAACATTCAATACTTAGTCCTACATATAACATACACATATCATACACTTACCACTTAATTTAAGTGTATTAACAACTATCACAAAGGAGTATGCACACAGCCCCAAAAAAACATAACGGATAAAGGGGCTAGAAACTCACCTAAAGTCGATTTCTCTCGCCGTTAATAGTAATGCCCTTCTTTAGTTATGCACGGCTAACTGTTCAATACATTACGCGTGTCAATTATCTATTACCACTTCCTACATCTAAATTTATGAAACCCTCAACTAACGCGGGTCCGAGGGCAGCGCCCCTGGTAGCGGGGTCTAGTGGCGACAGCCCCTAGCAGGGTCCAAGGGGCAGCGCCCCTGGCTGGGGTTGAGCTGCCAGGTCAGCTCGGAAAAAATTTATTTTCATTAACAGTCCTTTAACAAAAATGCATCAGAAAATGAATTTTATAAAATTTCGCATGGAAGGATTTCGCTTCGCATGCATGGAATTTCGCTTCGCATGAAACTGTTTCGCTTCGCATGGGAGCGTTTCTGAGCGAAGCGAAATGCCTGTTTCGCTTCTCATGGCTGAGCGAAGCGAAATGCCTGCCTTTCTTCGCTTTTACCATTTTTAAGCCATTTTACTTCGTGGCTCTTTCTCAGGACCTGATTTTTACTCTTTCCCAACTTTTGACACATTCTGACCCCATGCACCTGATCCTGAACCCATCTCTCAAAGTCCAAACACCACCTTTTTTTTATCACAAAGTGCACCCGAGAGGTTATAACTTACCAAGTTTATATTTTTCTCACATTTTACAACCCGATCTATCATTATATCTGTTTGCATGACGATTCTAACCATAAAACTTAACCATTTAAACCGAAACCCACCTTTTGCTTCGGGTTCGAGTTCAGATCTGGACAATACGTAGATCTGGACGTGATTCTTGTTGCTTGACGATGTTAAACACGAGATTCCACCCTTCTTTGGCTAGAGAGAAAGTATGTGTGTGTTTCTTGTGTGTGTGTGTGTGTTTGTGTGTTTGGATGAGAAAGGAAAATAAAAGGAAGAAGTTGTTGGGTTATATATAGAGGGGGTTTCATGGGTCCCACCACCCATTCCCAATTCCTACTTCCCAAACACTTAACACAAGACTACTTTAACGATACACACTATTAACAAAACTTTCTGTTATTTATTTAACAAAAGTTGGATGTTACACTTTAAGTACACATTAAATTAATTCATAAGTATTTTGAGAATCACAATTGAAATAAAGGACATTTTTATTTTTATCGTTTGATGAATCCCGTGTAATACATGGGTTCAAAAGCTAGTATATATATATTATCGACGAATTTCTTTTAACTTTTATCGTATTTGTGACTTGAATCCAAGAATTCTCAAATCATTCCTGTCTAAGATGTTAAAAGACTTTGTTTTTATAATAGACCACCAACCTAGTGGTAATAGGTTTGCTAGTTTGGGATAATTAAGTTTCCTTTTGCAATGGAGCGTTTCAATATTTTATTATGGTAAATAAAATCACAACGAAATGCAATTAATTTTGTTATGAAGTGAGAATGCAATAATATTGAAATCTTTTTCAAAACCCAAAATACTCGTGACAGAAAATCGTAACTTAACCAAATAACAAAGGAACCTTTCATAGACGTACGAAAACTAGAAATTATGACCTAGGCGGCTAGGCCCTATATTAATATATTCGTATTATTTTGTTGTTTCTAGAAAGGAGAAGGGATTATGCGGGGGTCGCTTTTGTTGCGTCATTTCATCGTTCAAAATTTTCACATTATTTGATTTGGAATGTGTTTGATTAATTGATTTGTTACGAGTGAAAGTAAACTCTTCTTTCATTGATATTTCTTTTATAAGTCAAAGCAACTTTCATTGATACTGATGTGAGGAAAGCCAATCCAAGTCACATTAGTGACACGACATACGTGACACGACTTTAGTAGACCACCTTGTCAAACCCATGAATCATCAGCGCTCTACGAGACTTCGACTATGAATTATTAGTGAGACGGGTCACGGGATGTTCGCGGATAGCTCGGGATAGCTGATGGAAAAAATAAGACGATAATACTGGATTAATGGAGTTTCAACCTTCAGGATACTATAGTACATGAAAGGAGCACCCCTTCCCCCTTATATTTCCCAAGTTAACAACAAGGAGATATAGATATAAAGTTGAGATTTTCTTTAGAGAGAACTTCGGTTTTAGTCCATATGGTTTCTTAAAATTATCAACTTTAGTCCAATAGTTTATTTTAACTTTTATGGTACAATAGTCTCGTTGTGACTATCAATTTTAGTCCAACTCATTAACATCATCCACTAAACCATTAGTTACGTAGCATGCGCTCCTTACACGTGAGCTTTTTTTTTTTGCGTTTTAACCTCCTACTTTTAAAAAGTCTCATCTATCTATATTTAATACCCTAATATAAATATCATTATCATAATCATCATCATCGATCACTTTCATCCACATACATCGCAGGTTAAAGCTAAGAGAGATGGTGTGGTGTTCATGTGGTTCTCCAACATTGAAACGTACTTCATGGGTATCCTTATTCCCAACATCAGCACCATAATCAGCGTTAATCTCTAGATTATTTTTTTAACATCAAACCCATTATTCATGTCACACCCCAACCTAAGGCGGAAATGTCAGGGCGTGATCTGATTGCTCACAGCTCGAAGATACTATCATAAGTATAAATGACAATATCTAATTAATTATTCTGTTCAAATAATACACACAATAATCAAATACAATCAAACAATTCAAATAAATAAATACAACCAGTCTAAATCCATGTATGTCTTCATTATAATCCTAAGGTCTTTCTAAGTGTTCATTCTTCAACTCAGGCAACCTGCATATGCATAGAAAATGGAGTTTTGTCAACAAATATGTTGAGTGAGTTTACCACCAAATTTTGACGCTAAAATAATGTTAATATGATAAATAAGCAAAACATAATAAATGCGGTAATGAAATCAAACCATAAGCAAATAGATTGTCGACTAAACCATTGCCAAGCGAATCGGGCGCCGGTAAATCAACCATGAGCAAATAAATAGAATAAGACCGTTGCCAAGCGAATCGGGCGGTGGTCAATAGAATGAGAACCCTCTCCAAGGGGATATGTCAAATAATTGCATACAAAGACAAATAAGCACATAACAAGTAGATTTGATTAATCACACACAATTACACGTTTGCTATTTTTGATATGTACGTATATATAGATATGTATGTATAGTATGATATACGCATAAGTCCCTAAAACGTTTTTGAAAATTGAGTAAAATAGGGAAATGATAAAACTCACCTTAGATGGAAGGCAAGTGAATATAATTAAGAATAAACAAGTAAACGGATAAGCGAGTCGTCCAATACGCGTCAAACGAGATAACTAATGATAACTAATCAGAACCTGAAACTTTGTGATATGAAACTCTAAATAAAAAAGAACTTAATGCCGCTGGAATCAATCCAAACGGATGAGTAGAACTCTAGTTATGTTGAATTAAACGTTTAAGCGAGCTGGTACTGACCAGAATCCGAACAGCGATTCGGAAGTTGGGTTTTGGTCAGTAGCCTTAAAATCACAATACGAGAATAAAAGTCTTCTGGACCGAACGTTGAATCCAACCAGAAGTATGAGAAAACGGATAGTCAAACTTGTTGACTATTTTGCCCTTTAACGAGTTTTAAACAAATTGACCAGTCAATACCCTTCAACCACCGAAATTGATTGAAGTTTATTGACTAGGGAATATATATGAATGTTTCCTATGTTTACAACTTACCCGGAAAGTGAAAGGATCGATGAGAAACGGAAGTCAAAGGTCGGTGCATAAGCAAAGTCAACCGTTTATGAGTGTATCTTCAACAATAATGCAAAAAGAGAAGAATATGATGAAGGTTGGAGGTAGGTGACGGCTAGGAATTGTGAATTAGAGTTTAGGGATAATTTGTGGTAGAGAAATAATGATATGTTTATATAGGATACACTAAATCGAACTAAATATTGTAACTTACTCGTTTTTGAACTAGATGGGCCTTTAATGATCAAATCAACATTATAACCAGTAAATTTCGTTCTTGATCAAGGGTTAATGAGTATGGACATGTATCTAAGCTATATTAGTCTTCTTGAGTCTTAAAACACTCGATTATGTCCTAAAATAAGCGATCTCGGGTCAAAAACGAACTAGGAAACAATAATAAACGAAACGAGCTGTGCAGGTAGCCCATAGCGCCGCGTGGTGGGCCTATGCCACCCCACCACGTGGTGTTCCGGCCAAAAGGAGGAAAATATCATCATTTGTCAACTTTAGACCCTATAGTTTGGATTTAGGTCATTTAACGAACTTTTTATGCATAATTTAATATTTGAACAACATATAAAGTATAAGGGGCCTAAAGTGAACATTATAAACTTAATTATTTATAAAAACTTGATTTTCAATAATAATAAAGGTCTAAAAATGTTTCGTTCGTAAACGAATACGGGTCTGGAAAATCTGAAATGTTACAATTCACTTCCTTAACCAACTACTTAACCATCAGCCGCTAATGACGTCTCCCCATGCTCAATGAAAATGTCAATCACTTTGAGCCTATCTACATACATCAGCATATTTAGTACATATGTCGTTATCTAAAACCCTTAAATCAAATAAAGTATTAAATATCTATTTCGTCACCCTCATGAATCCTAAAATGGTAGTAAACCACGCCTTTTGTTGAATAACCTATTTCTTGTATCATAGCATCAACCTATTGAACTGAAAACTTGTCTTGATATATCATATCAACATAGCTTAGCTGACCATTCATATATTTTCTACCCAGAGCCTTTGTGAACCGTCCACCATGGTGGATCTTCAATGAAAAAATAGTAGGAGTCTTTACCTAAAAGCAAAAGCAATAACGATTTAGAAAACCAACACAGATTAAAGTTCATAATCAAAGAAAATTGTGAAAAGAATGACCTAAAAACTCATCATATACTAGTAATGGATCAAAATGCTTCCGGTCATTGCATATCATCCACATATTAGTGTTCATTGTGTACGAAGCTGAAAAATCGTTCAAGCGACAAAGCTAAACAATCGCTAGTGGTGGAGGACGATGGTGGATGGTGGTGGAGATGGACGGTGGTAGACGATGGACGATGGTGGTGGCGGGTTGTGGTGGTGGTAGACGGCGGTGGTGGGTAGTGGCGACGGTGGTGGTGGGTGGTGGATGGTGGTAGTGGCGGATGGTGGGTGATGGGTAATGATGGTGATGGTGGACAGTGAGTATTGGTAGGTGGTGGTATTTAACCCTCTACAGACCTTAGAATATCTTAGAAGTGAATGAGCCAAGTCTGCACCAAGAAGAGTTCGCCCAAACGTTTTTTAATGAAACATATTCGAAAAAACAAATAGTCTGCAGATGCTAATGCCTGTGTATGGTGTGCGTGGCGGAGACAAAAGAGCCTATGCAGACCTATTTAAAAAAAGCAAACACCATATTAGGCTAATTTTTGTTTAGAAATACATTGAATGAATGCGAAAATACATTAAATGAAGAAAATATATGAAATGGAGATATGAATATATGAAATAAATGTATAAATATATGAAATTGTGGTAAAAATGCATGAAATATATAAAATGGAGGTATGAAAGCTAGAAAGTATGAAAATATGAATGATCGGTTTGGTTTCATCGGTTTTTGGTTTGGTTTCGATTAACGGTTCGGTTAATATTGCTCAACTCTTTACCCATTTTTGTCGAAAAGCTTTTATACGTAATGTAAATTTACCTGTTTTTTTCAGGAAAATTTGAACTCTCACCCACTTATAAAAATGTGTATACATTTTATACATATTGAACCTTCCCTCTGAAGATATTTTCAACCTTCGCCACGTCATTGTTCGTGTGCGTGTGAAAGATATGTGGAATAGTCATCCACTTATGAGCAGTCATATTTATCATAAAAGGTGGCCTTTATATATTATCTGCATTCCCATCAAATAATTGGTTTTGAAATTAAAGGTTATCTTGGACATTCTATAATGAAATTATTTGTTAAGACATTCTACCAACCATCTTATTTATCTCTTTTGAAAAATATAACAATAAATTTTGCATACAGGGAAATGTTAATAGTTAAGATTATTGTTCAAATAAATCTTGTGCTACTTCATTTAAAAATCATTTATGTTAATAAAAGCATTCATAATGGTGTGGTTGGAGTAGTTGTGAGTGAATGAGAGAGAAAATTTAAATGTTTATGGTTAAATTTAGAGAAACACGTTTATTCTTTATAATTTTTTTAAAGTGATTGTAAGTGAAGGAGAAAGAAAACGTAATAATAAATGTATAAAAAATATTATTTAATTGAAAAGAAGAGAAAAGAATAGTAACTTTTAGTGTAATTTTATATTTGGAGATTGAGAATCGATTGGGAATGCTCTAAAAGCCTTAAAAGTTGATCTCCAATTCATGGAGAACGCCTCTCTTTTACAGTTGTTTCCTTCAAAGGCCAAAAATAGCATAAAAAACCAGACTAGCAAGACACTGGGTGGGGTTACTCGCATAAGTAATGTTTGCCTTACTATTCCAATATTCCTTTTAGAAAGACGCAAAACCTGTTATGAAACATCCTTTTTACCACGTTAATCTCATTGATGATTACCTTGACTAAGATGTTTATCACCATTGATTATTACATTAACCTTGTATTTACTATTTTGATAAATTTTCTTCTTTTTATTATTATATAAGGTAAACATGTTCATGAGTAATATACACCAATTTCTCTATACAATCTCTCGTTTATAACACGTTATCAGCACCTTGGCTCTATATTCATTCTGATTGTTGAAGATCTCTCCATGATATTCTCTATGTGGTAATCTTAATCTCATCTTCATCTCCTAACGTTGAGAAAATCGAATCATCCCCTTCAAGTAAGTATTCTAATTATTTTTGCTCAAATATAATATCATGTTCTTGATTGTAAAAATATTGCACAATCCAAATTCATGTTCGTATGATTAAAGGATGAAATTATTAACTGTACGAAACCTAAAAATTTGTATTTCATACAATATACTATTTCCGATAGACTAGACTATTTTTTCTTTTTTTTTTTTTTTTTTTTTGGAGTATGCCCTAAGTTAGAGTGGGCTTACTAATTAGATATATTTAACGTACTAATTATATACATTTAACTTAAGCTACAATAAAAAGAAAAAAATTGTTTGTTAAAATTATAACATGTTTTTTTACTTCATATAAAACCAAAACAAAGAAGTCAATATATATTCTGAACTTGGACATACTGATTTTTTTTAATCTATAATATCTTTGTTTAAATGAAATGTCTAATGTTAAATTAATTTTATTATAGTTATGAAACTGATAAATTCATATTAATTGTGATACCTTTGAATGTTACAAAGTAAATAAATATAATTAACTATTAATATAAATGTTTGTTATTCATCCATGAAGTTTGAATATGAATAATCATGATAATTTATTTACGTGTACTTTGGTAATTTTAAGAATTATTGGTTTCATTAATTATACTACTATGAATTATTGGATCAACAGGTAAAAGTGTTGACATGTCATTTTGTTTTATTTTCCTTTTCCTTTAAAAATTTTGACAAGTTTTTAACTAATAAAATAAAACTAGTAGGGGTGTCCACGTGTTGGGGTGAAGATGCTATAGAAATTCGATGACACCAGTACGGTTCATGACTGTATCGTAGTTCGTTATAGGTCAATGCAAGAGATCTTAGTGGAGGTTTAATAAAGCCAAGACAAATGAGACAAAGAGAGTGAGAAGTGTTTAAGGTCAACACAAGACAATTTGCAAGACGTTTTTCGTTTATGTCAATCATATTGCCATATAATTTAGAGTAATATGTTAGTTTCTTTATTTATTTATTTTATAGTTTTATTTAAATTAAAGTTTTCGAGTTAATAGCATTAGTGTGTCATAAGCGTGACATACTTAATCAAATAACAATAATAATAATATTAAAAATAGTTATACTAATACTATTGATTACAATGAAAACAATAATAGAAATACCATAAGCTGTAAATAATCAAAATACTATTAATAATAATTTTAACCAATAACAACAACATACACTTAACTAAGTTTTAATTACTAACAAATATTATAAATAAATTCTAATGAAAACAACAACATAAATCTAAATATTTATAAATATGAACTAATTTAATTAATATTCAAATAATGCAATCCCTGATATTCATGTTATTCCGAAACTTTTTACCAGTATTGATTATTTAACTTGTTGTAACCATCAAAAGGTTATCAATTACAGCCAATTCCACTATACTAAAGAAGTGAAAGTTGGAAAAAAAAAGTAAACTATGATATGTTGTTTCTAAGATAAATATATCAACTAATGCTTAGAATTATAAGAAAATATAACGGTCTATTATGGTATTTTAAAAAAACAACCATTTTCAACCAACTATACTGGCTATAACATGTTTTGACCAGGAGTTAAATTGATACATTTTTAAGACAGTCGCGTGTTGCAGCGGGGATACAACGGGAATTTGGTTTGTGGCACGTCGATATGAGTTTTATTTAACATGGCAAGAGATTAGATGACTAAAAAGTCCTGGTATAGAATCCACCTAACGAGGGGTAAACTTGATTTTGAATAAAATTCATATAAGAACATAGATATTTAGGGTGGTCGCAACGGGGGTCGTTAGGGGCTTGGTTCTTTATGGTACGCTATTATTGTATATAAAATTGTGGTAATAAGTAAAAATAATATATTGTGTTATATATTAATTATCGAGCTGAGGTCGCGAGCTAAGCGTGGAATTGTGAAAAAAAAACCAGTAAATGCGAAAATCGAACTTGAAAAAACCGAACCAAATGGTAAATTCAGTTATCTGATCAATTTCTAATCGTATCCATATTGTGAATTCGGTTCTGTTCGGTGACTGGTTCCACAAATCTTTGTGCCCGGTTTAATTAAATAACCAAATTATAACCGGTTTAAACGTAAAATGAATCGAATAAATCTAATCAAATGAAACAAAAAGTGCCGAATAAACCGATACCTTGTTTATAGAAGTCCTTAACTTACTAACGCTTTGTTCCTCATATAGACATAGTCATCTAGTCTCGGACATGTGGTGATGACCCTGACAAAAAAAAATGAAAACTTAAAAAGAATGAACTTACATATACATTCAAAGTGAAAGCAAATAATATTTATATTATATTTGTTTCTCCATCCATGGCCTCATTACCAAAATTTGCCAACTTTTACCCACCTACGCTTTTTATGCTAAAGCCCCGCATCATAATCATAGCAAATGAATGCATTCAGTTACCAAGTTAGCAATTTACCACCGCTATCCAAATTAAGTCGCTAAAATAAATAAAAAAAAAAACATTACAATTAATTGCTTAAATTAGGAACCATGAAATCAGGTATACAATTGATACAATTTGGTAATTTGGAACGTGAATTTGATGCGAAATTGAATACCTGGATAATGGCGGTTGTAGGAGAAAGCAATTAGAGGTCAAATGAACGATAATTGGGAGGTGAAATAGGGGTTGCGACCTGAAAAGTGTAGGGATTGAAACGGAAGGTAGGCTTATAAAGTGACACTAGTGGTTCGCATTCATCTTGACACGTCTAAAGAACAGAATTGATTGCTTGGACCGTCTTATTACATTACGTAACCAAAGTAAAATTGATGGTTGCCGGAGTAAGATCGGTAACATGCATTAGGTCTTTGCCGGGGCATTAATGTACATTTAATTTTACGGTGTCTTAAGGAGAAAGAATGGGGAGTTGAAAAGGTGCCTATATGCATTATAATGTAATATAGATATAGATATAGATTTATATTCTGAATGACTAAAACGATCAAATACTTTTATGATTTTAGGGGCAGACATTTAAAGTTCATCTTCCTCGTCTATAACACTAAAACTCTAGGCCGTTTTTACACCCAAATCCAATCTCTACAATCTTTAGTCCTTTATTTTTTGAATTATAAAATGATTTAAGGGTTAATTTGTTGGAAAATTTTGGACAAATAATATTTATTAAATATTTGTTACTAATAAATAAATTACTCCCTCCGTCCCACTAAAAGTGTCATGTTTTGAAAAACACAAAGTTCAAGAGAGATTGAATGATTATCTTTTTTTGTTTACAAAATGACAATAATGCGAAAATTGGGTCCATCAAAATTGATTATTAATGTTAATTATGTGTGTTTAAGGGTAAACTTGAAAATTGGCTAATAAATTTTGAAAGTGGACATTTGTAACGGGACAACTAAAAAGGAAATATGGACACTTTTAATGGGACGTAGGGAGTATTAACGTGTCCACAGAGTAAAGAAGAATGCGATATCGATACTTTAAAGTGTGTAGTTGAGAACTTGAATATTAGTGAAATAGCAAAATGGGTTTGTCTCACATTGGTAGAATAATAAACTTGTGAGCTCCTTATAAGGAAGAAGGCTCACAAGATTATATTCTTATGTGATTAGATATACTTGTGGCATTAGCAAGGGTGCGGAGCACCCAACGCACTTGCGCCCGGGTACGGGCATGGGAGCCGCCTTAGGGGTTGTTTGGTAGCCTCTTAACAGTCATTAAGAGGCTATCTCTTAATGGCTCATAACATCTGAATGGTTTAGAGATAACCTTAAGTCTGAATGGTTAAGAGATAACCATTTAGAGGTAGCCTCTTAACCATTCAAACTTAAGGCTACCTCTTAACTATTAAGAGGTTATAAGCCATTAAGAGGTAGCCTCTTAGTGACTGTTAAGAGGCTACCAAACAGCCCCTTAGTATTTTTGGTGGTTGGACCAAGGCTTGGGACATGTGTCAGACCAAGTGGTTAGTCATCATGACATGTGTCATCACCAGAGGAGTCATCATACTATGTGTGACAAGTGTCCCATGACTCAACCCTGTCTATGACATGTGTCGAGTGCATGCTGACAAGTGTTATGTTCCTAATTCTGGGCATGACATGTGTCATGCTGAGTCATCGTTTCACTACTATATATAGTAAGTGTTGTGCACACCGAAACCCGGATCAACCACATCACGTATACACACTTGGCCCGACCACACAAGGCGAAACCAGTTCGTGTTCTCAATTCCTACTCTCTCTCGATCTCAATCTCTCATTACAAATAAAGTTTGGGTGCTAGGGTAATCCCGACAGTACATATCGCTTCGGCTATTGTGTTCTGGGAAATAGATGGGCTTACGCAGGTAGCCCGAAATCCATTTTAAGGGACCTCTGTTTAACAGAAATCCACAACCACAACCGGGAACTCAGTTTGTACAGCCTTGCAGCTAGGAAGCTACGGATGGCTTCATGTGATCAAGACGGGTTCACCAAATGAAGAAAGACATGATTCAAAGGTGATGCTCAAGTCTCGGTCAACACAAGCTAGACGATGTGAGCGTTGTTCCAGTCCAACGCGACTCCGGTCCGAGTCTAACTCGGTTGAAGAATTCACTATATGAGCACAAGTAAATGTCCTCGGTATATATATATATATATATATATATATATATATATATATATATATATATTTGTTGTTATTCTTGTTTAAATTTGTATACAGTATATGTACTACAATTTCTCAAATTGTATAAAGGAATTATTTATTTGTTTTATTAATATTGTATAATAAAATCGTGACTGATGTCCTACATAATTTCTTTACATTAAAATGAAGAAATGGATCAATCGGTGATGTGGCCGTCGGACTTGGCTCCGGTGGCTAATTTAAAAAACAAGTATCCTATGACAGTGGCGTGATGGAGCAACGATGGAGGCGGCTGTTGTCGACGAACTGAGGTCCGAACCAGAATTGCCGGTTGGCCGGCCGTAGTAAAGAGAATTGATGTTTCAAGATTGATTAGAGTATAGAAGTGAAACAATTGGTTGTGGAGCAATGATTTCGAGACTTTAAGGCAATTCAATTCCCATCATATTGGCCGTTAATGGCATTATCTTCCTCCAATTGCCATTAAGGCCGGAGGTTTTAGAAATGGTTTAGTCAAAAAAAGGGGACACCTTGATTTCTACTGGGTGGGTCTAAATGATTCAAATACTTGTATTAAATTTGTTATATATAATACTATTATTATTCCTAATTTAAAATAAAATTAAACATGTAATATATGCTTGTTAATAAAAAAATTTAAAAGAAATTGTTAAATTCCATATCATCAATCCCCATTTGTGGCCTAGTGGTAGAAGGTTTGAGTTTTCCAGTGGATACTCAAGTTCGAATCTCACTTATGTCACATTTGGGTGAATATTCGCAATGAATTATTTGAGTCAGGCCTTGTGCAAAGATTGTTAGTTCGAACCTGAGCCCACCCGGGTTTTTGTCTCACTGTGTGTTACGTTAGAGAGTTTTACTCTTGTGGTGACATAATGACTGTCAAGTGACTGTCGACAGTATGGTTTTCTGGGGGAACGCCCAAGCCAAACTCTAAAGCCAGCGTGGGCCCAGTTAAGACAAAATAGTCTGACCAGAGTGGGGTATCGGGGCTCTCCAAATTTGAAGAGTGCGGTAGCCTAAATAATAGAAAGTCGTCTTTTAAAAAAAATCCATGTCATCATATTTAGGAGAAAACGCAAAAACAAAATGCCATGTAGGTATGGTAACTTGTTATATAAGTAAAAAAATCTAGGATTAGAACATTATGTAAAATTTAAGTGACCTAATTGGAATAAAAAAATAAATGAGTGACTTTGTTGGAACAAAACTGAAAGTTGATTACTATTTTATAAAGTAGAATTGAGTTATTCTACAAAAACCAACAAAATTGAGAAGTGTGAGAAATCATAATTAATTGACATGTGTCTAGTGGGGACAACAGAAAAAAAAAGATATAAAAGTAAGACTATCAGGTATGGTTGCCATTTTGCCTTCCTCCTTATAGTGTCATGTCAGCGCCACATCATATTCTACTTTACTTCACTTTCTTTCACAATATCAAAGAAATGGACACCAATTCACCACTTCCATCTATTTTTAAACAAGATAATAATAATTATATAACTAAAATTAACTTAGTTTAATTATTTTTAAAGTTATTAATATAAGTAAATTTAAAAAAAAAAATATTTGATATATTTATAATATTACATTACACTTATTAAATCAAATTAAAAAAAAACATTCCCGTTTAAATATTAATTAAAAAACATATTATTATTAATATAATTAAAACGCAAAGGAATAAAATCATACATAATTACAAATAATATTACTATAAACACAAATAAATTATATATGTTTTTTTAATTTACCCCAATCTTCTTCTTCTTCTTCTTCTTCAACTCAACTGCCATCCCCATTTTCCTCTCAACATCATCATCTTCTTCTCCCTAATTCTCTTTGGCTCTTGCAATGATCTTATGCTTTGAAATATATTAAAAAGAAAGCTTTGAAGTCTTCCCCGCCGGTGTTTTCTTAATTGAAAATTCACCGTTTTCTTTACCGTTGGGCGGCACCAACGAGGAAGGGGTGGTGTTTGCCGCGGGCGCCGTTAGCCAGGCAACTGCCATCCCCATTTTTCTCTCAACATCATCATCATCTTCTCCCTAATTCTCTTTGGCTCTTGCAATGATCTTATGCTTTGAAATATATTAAAAAGAAAGCTTAAAGTCTTCCCCGCCGGTGTTTTCTTAATTGAAAATTCACCGTTTTCTTTACCGTTGGGCGGCACCAATGAGGAAGGGGTGGTGTTTGCCGTTGGCGCCGTTAGCCATGTGTGCTGGTTGGACGGCAAATCGGTATCCACTCCGTATAGTTTAACAGTACACTTTTTCTCTCTGCATGCAAGTCGCACGCTAATTCCTCATAATTTTAAAACATTTATAACTTTTTAGTATGATATTTAAAGAAATCACCATAATAATAAACATTTTTAATAGAAGTATGTTTTATTATATAAAAATTAAAACAAAAGTTATACCATTGTGTCTTTTTACTTATCGTTGTGTCTTTTTTCGTTATTGCGTCTTTCTGTTTGTCATTGTGTTTTTTTTGTCGTTGTGTATTTTTTAAATAATAATAACACCATTGTGTAATAATAATATGCAAATATAATAGAAAAATGTCAATAAATTATCTAATACATAAAACACAATGATAAATGCATATTATACAATAACCTAAAACGTAAAACATAATGATGAATACATATAACACAATGACCTGAAACGTAAGACACAATGGTAGATATATATAACACAATGACTTGAAACGTAAAACATAACAAAAACTACATATAAAACAATGACTTGAACGCAATACACAATGAACATAATATTATTTTTCTCAATTAAGTGAATGTCACATTGCAATTCCGAACAAAAGACAATGAACGTATTACACAATGATTAAAACACAATGATAAGTAGAAAGGCAAATGTTGAGCATAAAGACACAATAATGAACAAAAAGACATAATGACGTGATCTTTGTTTTAATTTTTATCTTTAGTACGAGTACCAACTAGCAAACACAATGTCCAAAATTTATAACACAATCCATACCCAATTAAAAAACACAATGAAAACCAAATAGCACAATATAAAAAACCCACTATTATTTTTTTATTTTTATATAAAAGTATGATATTCGTATTAAAAATAAAAAAAACGTTTATTATTATGATGAATTTTTTTTAAAAAAAAATGTTGTATGAAAAAGTTATGGACGTTTTAAAATAGTGAAATAATTGACATGTGTCTTGCATGTGGAGAGAGAAAGTCATCATAAGTGGATTATTACCTTAATGCTTTTCTCATCAATTTTTATAGTTAAATTATTTTCTATCATCCGAATTTAAGATCAATGAATTAGATTATTTCTCACCCTTCTAATTTTTGTTGTAATTTGTTAAATTAATCCCTTTAAAATATAAGTAGACTGTTAATAAATAAATAAAACTAATCTAATCTAACTATACTATTAAAGCAAAATAATTTTTTCACATGCCATCATTCTAGGTCTTCCACATAGGATGCCACCATAGATGTCATGTGAGCAGTCTCCTATTTTATCATCTCTTCTTCTAAACACAATATGGGACATGAACCCGTTTAGTTATGTTATAACCCATGACCCTATTTCTCTTCAAATACAACCCATCTTCATATGACAGTAACACTTTTAAAATTTTGAAAAATAATGTGTGATACAATTCTTAAACCCAAGACCTCATGTTTCAAACTAAAGAAGCTTACCAACTTCACTTAAATAGTTATTGTGTTATATTTCTTGACTTATAAATGATATATTATTAATTCACTTATAATTAATACTAGAAAATCATTAAACATTTAAGTCAACATCCAATGTTGTATTCAAAGAGGGTTTTAGTGATTTATGAATCTAATCTAATCTAATCTAATCTAATCTAATCTAACTATATTATTAAAGCAAGATGATTTTTCCATATGACATCATTCTAGACCTTCCACATAGGATGCCACATAGATGCCATGTGAGCAGTTTCCTATTTTCTCATCTATTCTTCTAAACACTATGGGGCATAAACCCGTTTAGTTATGTTATAACCCATGACCCGGTTTCTCTTCAAATACAACCCATCTTCATATGTCATGTGAGCAGTCTCCTATTTTATCATCTCTTCTTCTAAACACAATATGGGACATGAACCCGTTTAGTTATGTTATAACCCATGATCCTATTTCTCTTCAAATACAACCCATATTTATATGACAGTAACACTTTTAAAATTTTGAAAAATAAATTATTGTGTGATACAATTTTTGAACCCAAGACCTCATGTTTCAAACTAAAGAAGCTTACCAACTTCACTTAAGTAGTTATTGTGTTGTATTTCTTGACTTATAAATGATATATTATTAATTCACTTATAATTAATACTAGAAAATCATTAAACATTTAAGTCAACATCCAATGTTGTATTCAAAGAGGGTTTTAGTGATTTATGAATCTAATCTAATCTAATCTAATCTAATCTAACTATAGTATTAAAGCAAGATGATTTTTCCACATGGCATCATTCTAGGCCTTCCACATAGGATGCCACATAGATGCCATGTGAGCAGTTTCCTATTTTCTCATCTATTCTTCTAAACACAATATGGGGCATGAACCCGTTTAGTTATGTTATAACCCATGACCCGATTTCTCTTCAAATACAACCCATCTTCATATGACAGTAACACTTTGTAAAATTTTGAAAAATAAATTATTGTGTGATACAAGTCTTGAACCCAAGACCTCATGTTTCAAACTAAAGAAGCTTACTAACTCCACTTAAGTAGTTATTGTGTTGTATTTCTTGACTTGTAAATGATATATTTTTAATTCACTTATAATTAATACTAGAAAATCATTAAACATTTAAGTCAGCATCCAATGTTGTATGCAAAGAGGGTTTTAGTGATTTATGAATTGTATATTTTGTTTATCATTATTAATATAACTATACTATTAAAGTAAGATGATTTTTCCATATGACATCATTCTAGGCCTTCCATATAGGATGCCACATAGATGTCATGTGAGCAGTTTATTCTAAACACAATATGGGACATGAACCCGTTTAGTTATGTTATGTTATAATCCATGACCTGATTTCTCTTCAAATACAACCCATCTTCATATGACAGTAACACTTTGTAAAATTTTGAAAAATAAATTATTGTGTTATATAAGTCTTGAACCCAAGTCCTCATATTTCAAACTAAAAAAGCTTACCAACTCTACTTAAATAGTTATTGTGTTGTAATTTTTGACTTATAAATAATATATTATTAATTCACTTATAATTAATACTAGAAAATCATTAAACATTTTAGTCAGTATCCAATGTTGTATTCAAAGAGGGTTTTAGTGATTTATGAATTGTAAATTTTGTTTATCATTATTAATATCTTATGAATCTATAAGGTATGTTGGCGTATATATTTTTAAATTTAACTTTTTTTGTTGTTTTTTAACCATCTGTGTATCACACGGGCCCTATCCTAGTAAATAAATAGAGGATAATCGATATACATTAATTAGTGTTCATGAACTTGGCGTAGCTGATACCATAAAACAGCTCACAGTATTATTGAATGCTTGAGGAATGGTCCCAAAAGTTGCTTTGAAAACATAGTTACAAATTTTAAATGGTACTTCCTTCTTTCTTATTTTTTTAAGCCAACTTTATAAAAACAAAATGCACGGCTTATAAGTAGCAGCAAGACGTCCCAAACATATAGATACTAAACAAACCGAAAACAACTAAAATCTATAAGAGAGCATACAAAAGGAGATCTATATCGAAAGATTAATATAATTGAACTTATGCATCTCTAATTCATCACCCTAACATCATAACATTTTATTTTTAACCCTTTCAAACAGTGTACTTTTACTTGGTATTACAAAATTAAATGCAGATATAAGTAATTAAAATATATTTGGTATTACAAAATTATGCTATATGTATATTATATATAGGGGCATTTACATATTTCCCCTTCCTACACTTTGAAATTACATGTTTTTTCAAACCATGCTTAAATAAAATTGTACATTTTGCATTAAAAACTTGTATTTTAGAAAAATAAGTAATTTCAAAGTTTAGAAAGGAAAAATATGTAAAAATCCCTTCATAATAACTTTAGAATTTATGACATGCTGTATATAATATTACATTTATTTATGATGATTTTTTTAACGACAAAATGTCACTCATAATGTACCTTTGTCCTTAGATAAATAATCCTAAAATGGGTCATGCTAGGGATACCTCACTTTTTGCTAAAACACCCACCAATACGCCCGTATAGCACTATACGTGACGTATTGGTTGGTTTTTCTAGAAAAAACCACCAAACTTGTCTTATTATCAAAAGGGGCGTATAGCCCTACACGCCGCCTCTGATATATTTTTTTTAAAATTTATTATTTGTTATTATTATTATTGTTGTTGTTATTATTATCATTATTATTTGTTATTATTATTATTTAATATTATTATTATTATTATTATTACTGTTATAATTCCGATGAGGGTGCTGTAACATCTCGGATTTTTCGTATTTGTATTCATTAAACCGATTCGGGATCGTAATTCGGATCTTTCGAACTATTTAAAACTTGTATTTATTGGTATTTAACTTGGTTTAACTTATTTTATAATTTCATAACTTTCAATTATGCCAAATGTCCCTTAGAAACCTTTAAAATCGCTTAAAAAGGCTAAAAATCGCATTTTCGGGAACTACAGGCTAAAGTCAAACATCTTTGACTAGTCAATTTCTCATGCTTCTGGTCGGAACCGACTTTCGGTCTAGAAGACTTTTATTTTTGTAACAAAATTTTAAGGCTACTGATCAAAACCCGACTTCCGACTCGCTGTTCAGATTCTGGTCAGTACCAGCTCGCTTAAACGTTTAATTTAACATAACCGGAGTTCTAAACATCCGTTTGGATCGATTCCAGTGACATTTTAGAACCCGAAACTTTGAGATATGATAATATAAGTAAAAACGAACTTAATGCCGCTGGATCGATCCAAAAGGATGTTTAGAACCCCGGTTATGTTAATAAAAACAATAAATAATAACAATAATAATAACAAATAATAAATTAAAAAAAATATATCAGAGGCGATATATAAGACTATACACCCCTTCTGATAATAAGACAAAAAACATAATAAGACAAAATTGATGGTTTTTTTAAGAAAAAACAACCAATACGCCTCGTATACAGCTATACGGGACGTATTGATGGGTGCTTTAGCAAAAAGTGGGGTGTCTGTAGAAAACCCCTCCTAAAATACTCTTTTGCCAAGTTTGAAAGGCATGTGCCTCTAGCAAACTATTTACAATGATTTTTAATAACTAGTTTACATCACTGATCACTTTCAAAAAAATACTACAAGATTTAAGGTACAACAATTGTTAGAAGTTAGTTTATCGTGAACAAAATAAAATACTTAAATTGGATACACTTAACTAAACTATACTATTAATAAAATAAAACATTTATCAATGCCCAATGAAATGGTGGTTCATTTGATAAAGGCAAAATATTTAAAAGACGATAAGGATATTAAAAGAAAAATCGCTGTTCAAAAAATAAAATAAAATATTTGGCATACATAATTTTGTACTTAGAATAAAATTAAAAAAAGTTTTGTGTACTTCTAATACATAATTTTGTACTTTTAAAGCATATAGACATCATAAAACTAATCAAATTTGATGAATTTATGAAGATGTTCAACTTTGTACGCAAGTGATATATCCATTCTTAACCACTCAAATATGAGACGAAATAAATGTGACAAAATATACTATTATTAAATATTTTGATTTCTATATGTTGAATTTTATAATTTATTGATGCATTTGGCTGTCTGATTGAAACGTTTATCAACCCATCGGCACCAAGTGACCGGAAGTAGTATTAAATATAGTCTTTCATTGTTTTGGTGAGCATGCGCATTTGAAAATGATATTCTTCTACCCGGGCCCTTCGTCTCTTGTCTGACAATTATGATTTTTGTATTTACCTTTCAAGTAACAAATCACCTTGCTGTGGTGCCGATGCAACTGAACAAATTCAGTCATTATTGGTTAAGTTCATTTCGAACAGTCACCAAAACAAAAATATAGATTTATAAACTTCCAAAATTTAGCACACTCACAGTTTATGATCAAAGTGACATGAATTTCATCGATTTCGGTTAAATTTTTTACAGCACCGACATTGAACCTGTACAATAAGTTAGTAAACGTCTAAAATGGTAGCTATATTTGTATAGCATACAAAAGAAAAAAAATTAGAATTACATTTATTTGGTGGGTACAGTTGACGTGAACAAGTTTGCTAAATTATTTTATTTTTTGAAATCTAAACTTTTTCAACCTTCACTGTCATTTTTAGCCAAAAGACCGGTCTGACCGGTTCGGTCGGTTGAACTAGTTGACCGTTCGATTCACTGTCCAATCTGATTATGAAAACATTGTGTACAACTACATATTTATATTTGCCTTTGAAACCTAGGAAACATATATTTGGGATGTTACACGTGTAATTTTATTAATTCGTCAATAAGTTCATACAATTGTAACTGTTTTCTAGCCATAACATTAATAGTTTAAACCAGTGGCGGAGCCATATCGTGGCCACTGGGTTCGGCCTAACCTGTTATTTTTTCAGTATATATAACTTATAGTATCGAAACAACGAGCGAACTCATTTTTTTTCGGCGAGCGAATCCGGTGTCATTAAAAACGATATTCGAACAATTAATTATGAAAATATTAGTTAAATTATTTTTAGTAATGCATATTTTTTTATAAAATATAATACACTTTAAAATTTTTTAAAAAACATTATAAATGGACAATAATAACCCATATAAATATATTATAAAAATAATGTTTAAATTATCCATAGAATTGCCCAGTAAACCCAACCTAATTAACATTCTTAAGGATTACAACTAAGTGAAAATAAATAAAAGCACAAAAACAACATCCATCACCCCAACGATCGATAAATTATGTTTCTATCGACCAAACAACCATCACCTTCGCAGTTCGTCTCAAGGCTTCAACCATCGCCTTACATGTCGAACTTCAACCAGATGACAACAACGGCCGGCCGACCGACTCTTTTTTAGTTTCTTTGATTACTTCAAGTCTTCAATCGATCCAGACCTCGTAACGAATCTTATATGATTTTGCGTAATTAGAAAGGTGACGACTATATATAATGCTTTCATTTTTTATACTGAAAACGAGTTCATTTTTAAAGTCATGATTGAAGATGTTATGAACCGTTTTCAAAACATGAAAATACGTAAGGAACAATTATAATATATAATATCTTTTTTATTAAATACTACTTTGTATTTTAATGAATGCTGACGATGTATATTTATTATTATAGTGATATTGTAGTTTATTTATATCAAGGAATAACGGACCCAACCCGACCCATTTGAGCCCAGAAACTTTAACGTCAGAAAAAAAAATTGAGCACCAAAAATCAAAATCCATAAGAAAAATTCCTGACTCCGTCACTGGTTTAAACGTACAATTGTAATCACACAAGTTGTTCATTCATCCAACTTGGACACCTTGGACACCCCATTGTACGTTAGGCTCGTTGTCAAACTAATCTCACACGGCAACGTAGGTAGACGTACAATTCTGAACTTGATAGATGCACATTACAAACTAAAGCTCTTTGACATATAGAACATAAATAATTAATACCTTAACCGAATTTGAAATAATAATTTTGATTTTATATAAATTGCATCATGTCATAATATAGCTATAATTAACACAAGATAACACAAGATTGACGTGTACAAAAGGTGTGTATTCTCTTGAACAACAAAGATCAAAGATGGTATTAACTATTTATACTACAAGATCACAAAAATGCTTTTTAAATGTATATACATGTTTGAAAAATAGTTCATCCACATAACCTACGATAGTGATTCATAAAAGCTATGGGGGTGATTTATAAAAAGCTATATACGGTGGTGATTCACAAAAACTATGGTGGTGATTCATAATATCTATGGTAAAGGTTCATAACATTTCATAAGTTATTAAGTATATTAAAGATATTTGAGTTTAAAAAAATCGGCAGAACTAGGAGTAAACCATAAAAGTCAACATGGAAGCCTGCTTTGGATATATATATATATATATATATAGGGAGAGGATCACGAGAAAACTCACATTTAGAGAGAAAATTTAAAAACTCCTAAAAACTTCTAAAGAATTATTTTTAATTAAAAATAAAAAAATATTTTCAAAATTCTGTTTTAGCCATTATTCTTATATTTTCTTATATTTCACTCGAAAAAAATAAAAAACCCGCTGTAATGCACATACGTATTACTGTGCGATACCGTTGTATTACACATGTGTATTACTATGTATTTTTGAGTTTAATAGTGTTTTATTGCATATATTCAATATTTGTGTATTATATATGTGTAGTAGTGTTGTATTATATGAAAAAAAATAATAATAACATAAAAGTCGATGTGGTGCACATGTACGTTAATGTTGTATTACACATACGTACTAATGTGTCTTCGATGTGTGTATTAGTCTTATATTACATATATATAATAGTGTGTATCAAATATGTGCAATAGTGTTGTATTCTATGCAATATAAACACTTTTGCATATATGCAATGCACACTATTACACATGCGCACTATACCGACGAGATTACCGACAAGTTTATTATTTTTTTATTTATTTTTTTTTGAACCAATAACAACATATAAGAATAATGGAAAAAAAAGAAACTTTAAAAAAAAAATTAAAAAAAAAGTTAAAAATAGTTTTTTAGAAATTTTTAGGAGTTTTTAAGTTTTCTTTTTAAAAGGAGTTTTTACTAGAACCCACCCCTATATATAAATATAAATATATATATATATATATATATATATATATATATATATATATATATATATATTTTTGAAGGGCTACACACACCTCTATCTTTTCTCCTACTCCTAAATAACTACAAAAGAAAATCTACTATTATGTCAGATTTTGATACTCTAGTCTTCATTCTCAAAGACAAGAGCCTTTACTACCCAGTCAAGACCGGAATAACTCCATTTTGACTACACAGTCACTTTTACTTGATAACCAAGTCGAAACTGTAAAGAATATTATTCTAGCGGGTTTGAGTTAATATAATAATAATAGTTGTTTTGGTAAAAAATTACCCAAAAACAAATTTGTGAACAAATCTAATATGTGAAGTAATGTGTTCTTCAATAAAACGGTGAATAAATGCGGTAAAAGTAAATGGTTGACACACGATGTAACGAGGAAATACCTTAGATCCTGGTGAAGATCCTCGAAAAAAAAACCTTGGCAGGGGAAAATTATCCACTGCCTCAATTTATTAATGATGAACAAAGATTACAGCTCGAGAACTTTGATGAAAACGATGACTAGAGTACAATTGTGAGTAGAAGTAAAAAAACAACTAACTATCCAACTATTCCGGGAACCCTAGCTCTTGTGACCGCTGGTATAATGGGTTACTGTGACATTCGTCAATTTCGGGTATTGTTTGTATTCGTTTTTGTATTTGTTTATTATGTAAACCGACCCGATTTGTAAACCGATGCTTATGTTATAATCAAAATGATGGATTTATGTTACAATATTGTTTCACACTTGTTGGGTCTTGAAAAAATCCTATTTTTATTTTTATTTTTATTTATTTATTTATTTTTTTGTTGTTTTGTGTTTTTATCTTGATCCATTTTGCATGAAAACTCTTGTGTCTCACACCCATATTTGACCACCAACATTACCCTATATATACACCACCTTTCCTCTTCATTTTCCCTTGCTACAACTCCAAAAAAAAAAAAAACTCTCTCAAACATCAAAGATTCAAGGTTATCTTCTTAAGTGTTCTTGAAGGATTTTGGTCTTTCATCTTAATTAGTTTATGTAGCCTTATTAATATTTGTTTATGGTTGTGCAACATATATATAATACACACCCCTTGTTTACCTTTGGTAGTTACTTCTCCGATTCCGGTCGGTGAGGTTTCGGACCCCATAAGGCAAGGCTTCATGGAGGACTTCGTGTCCTTGATATATATACATCTATATAACTTGTTCATACATATTAATTTTTTCTTATTTTAGTTTGTTGGTCATGTTTACAAGTTCCATGGTTATCGGTTTTTAAAAGTCTATGCTTCGGTTTAACCGTAAATAGCTCTAAACCGTAAACCGAACTTTGTTACTAGTTTTGTTTGTTTAAACATACTTAGTGTTAGATCTAAGTTTCTAAAATCATTTTTACAAATTCTATGGTTATGGGTTTGTAGAATCTTACCTCGGTCTTAACCCGAAACACGATCCAAACCGAAAACCGAACTTTTGTTTAAAGACTTTATTGTTAACTTTTGGTATTTTTTTATTTGTACATTATTATACAAGTTCTTTAGTGTTTGGACATGTGGAAACCATCTATGAACTTGTTGTGAGATGGAAACCGAACCAAACCGATTCTTGCTCGCTTAAGACACACAAGTGTGTTTTTTTAGCCATCAAGACTTGTATATTTCTTTAAAAATAGTTACAAATTGATTTTTAAATATTTTCTTAAGTACTTGGAAATGTTGGATCCAACTTGATCTCATAACAAAGTTTGGACCGACAAAACCGAACACTCGCTTAACGTGCGTTGTTAGTTCTAAAACAATGGAACTACATACTTGGTTAAGTCTTATTAAATTTTATTGAGTTATCTCATAACATTCAATATTTTGGAAAGTTGACTTTGGGTTTGACCAATTATCAAGACCCGAACCGACAACCCGAACACTCGATAAAAAAAACCCGTTTTAGTATCTTTATTCCAAAGGGATTTGCATTCTTGCATTTTACCCACCTTATTACTTAACATAGGTTGAGTAAATATTAAGGTTAGATACTTTAACCCGGTTTCGAGCAAACTTACATTTTTAAAGGGTTATTATTATAAATTCTTAAATAGTCACATTTTAAATCTTGAACTTTAATTATTTACATTTCTCAACATTTATTTTGTTTAAAGACCTTCAAGACAACCTTTCTAAATTCAAGACTTCTTTTCTTTTTAGGCATTGTGCGTTAAACTCGTCGTTCCGACAAATCTCCAAATTATCATCTTTCAAGTTTACCACTTGAAGGTGAGTACTTCATACCCCATTTTCCATCTTTTATTTTGGGGGTGACATTTCATACTTATTCAACAAAATGCTTTATATTTGAATCTTAAACCACAAATGTAGTTGTATACTTTACCTAAATAATTGCTTGATTTGGTGTTCTATGCTTATATGCCTATGTGTTTATCGCTTTTAGTTGGTGGAACTATAAAATCCTAGACTATTTGGCATCCCCTTATAGCAAGGTGTCGTTAACGTAATGCAATTAACGATAACTATAAAATCCTAGACTATTTGGCATCCCCTTATAGCTAGGTATCGCTAATGTGTCTAGCGATATCTATTTATCCAAATTACCACTTTTATTTATCGTTTCATATGCAAGTTTTGTGGCTATCTTTATTATATACTAATATGATTAAACTTATGAATTGCTCACCGACCTTTGTGTTGACAAACTTTATTTTATGAAATGTTGCAGGTTTGCATCTTGGTTGATTTATGATTGTGAAGAAAACGACATCAAAGACCTTAGGATATTAGTAAAAATGAACAATATCAATTTGCCATATTTTGTGATATCTTGTTTATGGTTATTTTATGGATAATTGTTATGTGACATTTTCGATGTTGTGAAATGAAATGAGTTTATTAAATACTGTCACTTTAATTAGTGTCATGTGCTTATGGACAATCGTTACACCTCGGCATGTTCCGCCGCCTTTGGTCGGGGTGTGACAGTTACAATGACTTCTAAATAAGAATTTATAGTTTTTAAACTAACATTGAATTTTCCAAAACTATATTAAAATGTTGTTTGTCAATCTTATTTCGGATCATTAAAGGACGTGATTGATTAAGAAGTAACTTCTGAATTATTCAGCATGTCTCTGAAACTTAATCATTAAAAGGCTCCATAAATTATTAAGATATGCTTTTTTTTACTAAATAAAAAACACTCCCTATTTTCAATTTATTCTCTAAATGAAAAAAATTGTAGCTCACCTCATCAATAATTTGCCATTGCTAAAAACACACATATATACATAATGTTGTAAAACTTTCGAGTAGGCGGCCGACTACTCCTCGATTACTCCCCGCCTAGATCGAGTACTTCTTGCCTCGGCCGAATACTTCTTAGGTATTTTCCGAGTAATCCCCGACTATTCCGAGTACTCGCAACTCCCCAGTCGACCGCCTAGTAACGCCTAATGACTTTTACAACATTGTATACATATATGATATTTTTTTTCTTCATGTTTTTGCGATAATTAAACATTATGCTTGGAATATTTTCGTGTGGTTTAAAGATGACACCAATCTACAACCACAACGATAATCATATTATTAATTAACATATCCTTTTCAACAATAATTGGTTAAGATTCTTAATCTTAGTCACGTCTCAACTTATCCTCACCAATTATTCCTTAGGCTGAGGGGTGTGGGGGGCTTTAATGAGGGTTTTAGTGGGGGCTCCAACCAATAATATTATGACGTTTGGCAGAGAGAGAAACTGGATAAGGGGGTTGTTGGAGCCCCCGTTGGAGCCCTGACCCCTGGTGTGGAGGGGCTCCAGCAGGGGCTCCAGCGAAAATTTTTTATTTTATTTTTTTTATAAATATATTCAAACAACGACATTTTTTTTGTGTTAGTTTTGAGAAGATTTTAGGAGGAAAGGTGTATAATTGTGAAATGAAGTATATTTTATAAAGGTATATATTTATAGTTTAAGAAAATATTTTTTTTTAATTTAATATGAGCTCAACGGCTCTTTTCCGTAAACCTATATAGAAAATATATTTTTTTTTTTGTTTTTTTCGGCTCCCAACGGTCCAAAATACCTCAAAAGGTGTGCTCCTCTCTCTCTTCTCCCGCTAACCAGCTCACGCCTGCATTATTTTTCGCGTTAGCGCCCCGTTAGCGCCCCGGTGGTGTGGTGTTAGCGCCTGGGGGCGCGAGCGGAGGGGCTCTAGCGCCCCCGTTGAAGCCCCACACCCATCAGCCTTACAATAATCCGATGGTTATACTTTCATTAATTCTCAGTTCTCGTTCGTGACATTTGGACGCTTCTAATCATTGGTTTCCATGGCCTTTGTTTTTAGTATTATTATATATAATAATTGTATTTTTAAATATAATTAGTTAAAATTTGGAATGTTTGAACTTTGTACCTTTATGAGGTTTTATAGATGCATAAAATAATCGCTAAAACTTTGAATTTACTTATTATCATTCTATTTTAAAATGCTTTATCACCAATCTCTCATTGCAAATACTAACATCTCCAAAGCTAAAACATACAAACCTTATTAAGTCTCAACTCAGCATGTTACATCATATCCTCAAAACCTTATTTTCTATCATAAAGGCATCTTTAATATCCACTGTTTGCTCTCCATGCCACCGTCTCCCCATTCTCTCTCCCCTTTATACAACCCCCCCCCCCCTCCCCACAATATTTACGGAAGGTTGTCCGTGTATCCGGGATAGAAGGCACTCTCTCTTCCAGCAAGGCTCCAGGTCGGATCCATACAGCTTGCCGGAAGACCAGGAAAGATGCTCTAACACCAACTCTCCACAAAACCTCCATCTCATCATCCACGTCCCAAAATCAATTTAATAAATTATTTTTTATATTTTGTACAATAACTTTCTATTTATATTCATATATTCAAATTAACAAATAAATAAATAAAAAACATTTGATGATAATAAAATTTTTTTTTTTAATTTAAAAACATCGAATGACATTAAAAAAATCTTCATAAATATGAAAAAGCATACAAAAAATAGTAAAACACATAATTAAAGACGCGAGAGCGAATTAGACTAGCAATCTGAATTCGTTGAGCGCTCGTCCTCTCACAGATCACCGAATGTCTAACGCGATTCAATCTCACTATTGTACTCCTCCATTGGATCACCGATGTATTTCCCTTCAAAGTCAATAACGTATTCAGCCTTTGAGTTGCAGACGTGCTCGTCTTCGACCTTCGAAACGTACTTGAAGTTGGCCAAAGACCTGACCTAAAGCCCACTTCCAGTCTTTATCAGTCCACGTTTGTGGTTCATCAACGGGCGCTGACGGGTCTGAAGGGAGTACCGGTTCAACACCAGAAGGAGGCGAGTTTGTAGGGTTTACGGGTTCAACAACGGTAGATGTCGGGTTTCCAGAACGTACAAGTTCAACAATGGGAGGTAGCGGTTTAGGAGGGCGTCTGGGTAGAACTACAAGTATACGGTTTTCAAGCCGTATAGGATCGAAGAGGGGGATGAATACCCTCCATCCATATTTGAGATTGAGTGTGCGTTTGTTGAGTTTGAGATGGAATGGTTTGAATGAGAGTGGATGTAAGCTTTATTTGAAAATATGCAATTATTTTTTAAAACCCATAGCTAGCCGTTGGGTTGATTTTTTAAATCGGTTGAAATAGTCGTTGCAGGGCCCACCACCCGTGTTCATCTCTGGCTCCGCTTGACAAACCTCAAATTCATACTTTTGCCGCATGACGTTAAGGGGTCCCTCCCCCTCTCGTTTGTGCAACGCTATCTAATGTAGACGCTTCCAACTCGAATGCCTTAGAGGAGCTCTAATTATTATATATATTATATTATAACTTCTTTACAAGACACAATTTCACTGTTTCTTTAAAATCATGCTTAAACAACTGTATTCTCTGCATCATAATATGTACCTATTTCATTGTGTTCTTTGGATTTCACGTGTACACTTTGGGGCCACCTCATTTCTCTCCAAATAACACGTTTAAACGACTGACTATTTGGTTAAACAATTGTATTCTCTCTCCAACTTCATGATGTTTGGTTTCTGATCACCGGCTTTCGTTTTGGAATCCTTGGTGACACCTCTTCATCTTAGAGCATTCTCATCCAACCCCCTCATTTTATGTGAAGGGTGTTTTTATAATTTAGAGAGTGATTTAGGGTGTTGTGAGTGAAGAGTTTTTATATTTTAGAAAAAGTAGTGATTTTTCTGTATATTTGAAAAGTTACTGTTCACCCTCTATAATTTTTTAATATATTTTGAAAGTGGTTGTGAGTGAAAGAAAAAAAAAAGGTTATGATAAAAGGTATAAAAAGTATTATTTAATTGAATTAGAGAGAGAAAATGTAGTGAATTTTAGTGTAATTTTTGGTTTAGGGATAGGAGATGGAATGAGAATGCTCTTAGGTTACCATTTCTCTATTTCAATGGCCACGGCTCTGCCGTCTACTACCGTCACCATCCTCCCGCCTACATAATGTTGCCAGGTTCCAATTGGAATCCCTTGGCGGTATGACGGCGAGGGTCCGATTGCCGGCAGTATGGGAGACTTCGTCACCGAACCTTTTCTGCATGTCCAGTTGGTGGTGGTTGTCGGGTTCCATTTTGGAACCCTAGGCGGAGACGATTTTGATTTATCTTCATCTCCGGCGTCTCGCGGTGGCTCGCCGTAGACGTCGGCTTCCATCACCGGCAACCCACAATATCGAGGTCATGTGGTGACTCCGGTGGCCGGTCGTTAATAATACCCTCTTTGGTGACTTTGGGTTTTGATTTGACTCTTCACCTTTGGCTGCTTTGATTTTGGGTGAATATGCTTGAATTGTTTTCGGACTATGATGGTTATACACGTGAGTTCTTTTAAAGCTGGGTGTTTCCCCGCCGTTCCGACCAGTGGCGAAGCTTGGGTTTCGTCATGGCGGTAATCGAAGTCACGGACCCAAAAATTTCCAGGTCAGCGATTCGGTTCGTGTCAGTGGTTCGGGCCGTGTCGGTGGTTCGGTTCGGGTCGGATCAAACAATATGACATCCATATATTAAAATTTTTTTTCATTCATTCAAAACGATTGTTCTTACCATTAAAAAAAACTAGACCTAAAATATCCATAATATGATAATAATACGAGAGTTGAGAGGAGGGTGAGTACCTTAGAAGAAGAATTACAAAGCAGCTCGACGACCTTTAAGATTTTTGAATTCTTCAATTATGGATTCCGAATCAAATGTTTCAGCAATGTCTTTTTCATCATACAATACCTATTACAAGCTTAATTGACTAATTTTCCTAAATCCCCAATTCACAATTACAAACCCTAATTTTATAATCATTGATTTAACAACACAATAACACAAAGGAAGAGCAGATAAAGTATTACCTTGCGGTGGTGGATGAGCGGGGATGAGCGGCCACGGTGGATGAGCGTGGACGGCGGTGGGTCGGTGGCGGTGGCGATTGGCAAACAGAAGGCAGAAGGGAAAGGAAGCAGGTGAGGGCGTGCGTGAGACTGAGGCCGATCCTTTTTTTTTAATTCCCATTTGTTTTTTGTTTTTATTTAAAGTTATGTTATCCAATAATTTACAACAAGCCCCCTCCAAATTTGAGTGCTATTAAAAACTAAGCTTTTTTACAATTTTTATAACATTTGTTTATAAAAAACGTGATGTTTTATGAAAAAATCAAACGATTGGGTATTATATTCATAAAAAAAATTGGTGGTGACCGGTAGCTCTTTGGAAAAATAATTTGGCAGTGACCGCGCTTAATACCTATAAAAATTTTCGGGAAAAATCGCGAAATTTACCCTATTAACGGAGAAAACGGCAGCGACCGGGGCCACTCTGGGTCCCTCTAAAGCTGCGCCCCTGGTTCCGACTGTCTATGGTGGCAGCGGAGGACCTACAACGTGTAGTGCCCTTACTCTATTGTGACCTCAGGTGCAGTGCACATGTCGATGAGATGCATGTTGGTCCGCTTGGGTTTTAGAAAGGCTGTGATGGTTTTCTGATCCTCTATTGTGAACACATGTGACATTAGGTAAAGTGCACGTAAGGTGTTTGACAAAAGGCTTTAATGACTTTACTACACCTTTTGGGTCTACGTAAGGCAATGATGATGACGGACTCTTGGCGTGGCAACGGTGGTGCTTGGAAACAAGCAATTAAATAATAATACCTTATCGCCTTTCTTGAACTGTTTGCCTCCTTTCAATCGTCAATTATGTAAAGCTTTCATCTTTCTTTGATGTTCAACGATCGAGAATATGCCGCATCCCGAAGCTCTTTCAACTCGTGAATCTGAAAATATCTTTTCCTCGCGGCCTCGGTAAGATCGACATTTATCATCTTCAACGCCCAGTACGCACGATGCTCCAACTCAATCGGAATATGACAAGACTTACCATAAACAAGCATAAATGGTGTAGAACCCAACAGAGTCTTATATGCGGTTCGAAATGCCCACAACGCATCATCTAACTTCTCCGACCAATCTTTCCGACTAACCCCAACCGTCTTTTCCAAATTCCTCTTCATCCCTCAATTAGCATTCTCGACTTGACCATTCGTTCGAGGGTGATAGGCAGTAGAGGTATGATGAGTAACCCCATAATGAGCTAACGCCTTCTTCATGACGGTATTACAAAAATGGGTGCCCCGATCACTAATGATAGCTCTCGGAGTACCGAAACGAGTAAACAACTTCTTGAGGAATCTCACAACAACTCGTGCATCATTCGTGGCCAGTGCTTGGGCTTCCACCCACTTCAACACATAATCAATCGCCATCAAGATATACTTATTACCGTTCGACGTGGGAAACGGTCCCATAAAGTCGATGCCCCAAACATCAAAGATTTCAAGAATTTGTATTGTGTTTTGAGGCATCTCATTCTTGGACGAAATATTACCTGTTCTTTGGCACGCATCACAAAGCTTCACAAACTCTTCCGCATCTTTAACAATTGTTGGCCAATAGAACCCATTATCAAGCACCTTCTGCGGCGGTAGCATGTGCACCATAATGACCTCCAGTCAACCTTTCGTGAACATGCTTTAGAATATCCCAACCTTCCTCCTTCGTCACACATCTCCTCAGAATCCGATCTCCACCAATCTTGAACAAAAACGGGTTATCCCACACATACCTATTCACATCCTGGAAGAACTTCCTCTTTTGTTGCGTAGTCATACTCTCCAAAATAAAACCATTAGCCAAATAATTAGCAAAATCAGATAACCATGGTATACCTTGCTTCTCAGCCGCAACAAAGTCGATCGACTCGTGAGGGAATGTATCACCAATCTCCTCCTCACGCAACTCTTCTCTCCTCGGGTCCTCTAAACGGGATAGATGATCAGCTGCTACGTTTTCTACACCCTTCTTATCTTTGATCTCGATGTCAAACTCAGAAAGTATAAGAATCCACCGTATAAGACGAGGCTTCGCGTCCTTCTTCTGAAAGAGAAAACGCAAGGCTGCATGATCGATAAAAACGGTGGTCTTCGAAAGCACGAGGTACGAGCGGAACTTGTCAAATGCGAACACAACGGCTAAAAGCTCCTTCTCAGTGGTGGTGTAGTTTTCTTGAGCATCGTTCAACGTCTTGCTAGCATAATAGATGGGGTGAAAATGTTTATCTCGCCTTGACCCCAAAACCGCTCCAACCGCATAATCACTAGCATCACACATGAGCTCGAACGGAAAACTCCAATCGGGAGAATAAAGAGTGGGAGCACTTACGAGCTTCTCTTTCAAATACGTGAACGCCTTCACACACTCATCATCAAACACAAATGGTACGTCTTTCTCGAGGAGTCGGGTCATCGAGCGGGCAATTTTGGAGAAATCTTTGATAAATCGCCGATTGAACCCTGCATGGCCCAAGAAACTCCTGATTGCCTTCACATTCGTCGGTGGAGGAAGCCCACTTATAGTATCAATCTTCGCCTGATCCACCTCAATACTATCTCTCGATATCTTATGACCCAGCACAATCCCTTCCGTCACCATAAAATGACACTTTTCCCAATTCAACATTAACTTCGTTTCAATGCATCTCTTCAACATCTTCTCAAGATTAGCCATACACTGATCGAAAGAATTATCGTAAACCAAAAAATCGTCCATAAACACCTCCACGGACGTCTCTATCATATCTTGAAATATGGCTACCATACAACGTTGAAATGTAGCCAAAGCGTTACATAGTCCAAATAGCATGCGACGGTACGGAAACGTGCCATAGGGACATGTAAAAGTTGTCTTCTCTTGGTATTCCGATGCAATGGGAATTTGAAAATAACCCGAAAACCCGTCAAGAAAACAATAAAACTGCTGACCTGCCAACCGCTCCAACATCTGACCAATAAACAGCAAGGGAAGTGGTCCTTCTGGGTGGCATCATTTAACCTCCGGTAATCAATACACACACGCCAACCCGTAACCGTACGCGAAGGGATAAGCTCATTCTTCTCATTCATCACGATGGTCATACCTCCCTTCTTCGGAATAACTTGGGTCGGGCTTACCCATGGGGAATCGAAAATCGGGTAGATCATCCCGATGTCCAACAACTTCAATACCTCATTCTTCACCACCTCTTGCATATTTGGATTGAGACGTCTTTGTGGTTGCACCACCAGCTTGTACTCATCCTCCATTAGAATCAGATGCGTGCAATAAGCGGGGCTAATACCTTGAATATCGGAAAATCTCCATGCAATCGCCCCCTGTGTAGCTTCAACACGTCTATCAACTTTGAATTCTTTTCTTCCGTCAGCTTGGATGATACAATAACGGGCAAGTTCGAGCCCTCGTCAAGATACGCATACTCCAAGTGTTACGGAAGTACTTTCAACTCCAACGGGTAACCCCAAAATCTCAGCCAACTCATCACAAACCGAGTCGTCTTCACACGACTCATCCTCACCCAAATCATCACAATCGACCAAACCATTACTTACCACTAGATCCGTCCCACAAATGTAACCAAATCATTTATCCATACCTTCAATAAACAAGTTAATAAAATAAACCGCATGGCATGGACCACTGAAATCATCTTGATCACTCGGGTGCTTCATCGACCTCGCAACATCATAAGTAATATTTTCATCACCAACCCAAAGCGTGATCTTCCCATCATACACATCGATAAGTGCCTTTGAAGTACGTAAGAACGGACGACCAAGAATAATGGGAATCTTCTCGTCGGCCTCCATATCGAGCACCACAAAATCAACCGGGAACACAAACTTATCCACCTTCACTAGCAAATTCTCAATAATACCTCGCGGATACTTAACCGAATGATCGGCTAACGATAAAGACATGCGAGTCGGTGTAAGCTCGCCTAACTCCAACTTCTCGTACAAGGAATACGACATAAAATTTATACTTGCACCCAAATCCTCCAATGCATGGCTCATCGCATCACTACCAAACAAGCACGAAATCGTAAACACACCCAAATCCGACAACTTATCGGGTACGCGGTTCAACACTACGACCAAACAATCTCCCGTGAGGGGAATCGATGACACCTCCCCCAACCTATCCTTCCTCTTCAACAGGTCCTTTAAGAACTTCGCGTACTTCGGCATGTGTTGGAGGGCTTCAATGAACGGGAGGTTAATCTTCAACTGTCGGAACATATCAAGAAAGTGCCTATACTCCCGCGTATAATTATGGTGTTTCGCGCGAGCGGGATATGGGATACGAGCATGGTCAATCAAAGGTGATGGTCGGACTTCAATCGGCTTCTTCTCTACTGGCGGTGCAACTGGTGCGGTGTTCTGCACTTTACCCGGTACTTCCATCTCGATTTCTTCATCCATCACCTCTTCATCTTCCACTTCAACTTCATTCATTCGCACCTCGGGACCCAAAACCCTACCGCTACGAGTAGTAATCGCCTTTATTTGAGCGGCCGGATTCTGCTGAGTAGATCCTGAAAACTGTCCCGGGGTCTTTCATTCAACTGTCGGGCAAAATCACCAATGGTTCGTTGCATGTCTAGCATAGCTAATTGTTGATTCTACAAAAGCAAATCATGGTCGGCAAGGGTCTTTTGAGTGACTTGATCTCTATTAAGGATTTGCTGCATCATTTCTTCCAATCTTCCCATTCCACTACTCGAATCTTTCCCATTAACCGAACCTTGCTCATTAGAACTTCCAATGTTATACTGACCTTGATTTCGGTTATAGGGAGCTTGGAAGCCAGGTGGCCCACCGGCCGGACGCCAACTCGAATTATTCTGACCTTGATTCTGATTCTTGTAGCTGTTCCAGTTCTGATTGTTGTTGTTGTAAGCGTTAGGGAACCTGTTCTGACTGGCCACAAAATCAACATGTTGATTATTCATCAACGGACAATCCAAGGTACCATGACCACCTCTACACATCTCACACTTATCCACCTTAGTCTTTAACTCTTTTATCTCTCGGGTGAGATTCTCCAAAACAGCAGCCATACTAGTATCCAGATTAACCTGGTGCATACCTCGAGCAGATGAGGGTGTACTGGTGACGGGATTGGAATTCCCGCCTCGTGGCTTCTTCGCGTACTCAGATTGCGCGAAACTTTCAAACATCTCGTTACACTCGGTCACGTTCTTCCTGTCCATCAGATTGCCCTCAGCAGCTGTGTCAAACCTCGCTTGAGCCTCATAAGTAAGCTCATTGTAAAACTTCTCAACAAGGGCCCAAGGGGTGAGCCCATGTTGAGAACAACGGGAAAGCAGATTCTGAAAACGTTCCTAAGCTTGGTAATACGCCTCATCCGGCTCCATGTGGAAGGAGTGGATCTAATCACGGAGGCGAGAGGCCTTAGCAGATGGAAAGTACTTCTTGAGGAATGCATTGCGAAGCGCCTCCAATGTGGTGAATGTTCCAGCATGTTGCGAATCGAGACAAGTGGCGGTACGATCTGAGAGTGTAAACGGGAACAAATGAAAGAAGATCGCATCCTGGTTAGCACCTTGCAAGTTGAACGTTTTGAACACATGGGTCAGACGGTTGATGTGTGCCGATGCATCTTCATCTTCACGGCCATGGAACTGGTGGTGATTGGTGATGTTGTTCATGACATAGTATGGGATTTGCCACGAGTTAGGGTTGTTAATGTCAGGGGCGACAATGGGTGAGTGATCTTCATGGAACCCTTCAAAAGCTTGCTGATACACGGTGCGGTTATTCTCGGCCATTGAAATGGGTCTAGGACTTGGTGGTGGCGAATTTGCGGGTGAATTTGTGGGTGATGATTTGGTGAAGTATCTATGGTGATCGGTTGCTTTTCAGACGATGATGAACTTGAACTGGCTTCGGACTTCAACTGAGTAGATCCAAAGCAATCCAACGGTGGTCCTTGCGAACACAGATGTGGCATGTACCTACAAAACGAAATAAAATAAGTAAGTAGTTTCTAATATAACGACTCCAATACTGAAAATAAATAAACAATTAAAAACAAACTAGACTTAATTTAGACTCCTATGACTCAAACAAAACGAAACAAATAGCACGTATGTAGCAAGTAGGTCCAATCAATGCTGATAACGCAATTGCCAATAGTCCTCGGCAACGGCGCCAAAAACTTGATGAACTTGAAGTAGTTTAATAATTATTAACTAAATTAACTAAAAATAAACACTAAGTAATACTCTAGACTTTCTAAAACTCGACTAAACTACTAACCGGCAAGTGAACCGATCGACTCTAGTAAAGCTAAGTAAGTCCGGATATCGAACCCACGAGACTCTTTAAATTACGTTTATTAGCTAATTAGACTCGACTACAAAACACGACTTATTAATTATATTTGTTTGGGGGATTTTTAATTAAAATACTAATTTAATACTATAACTAAAAACTAATTAAGAAAACAAGTAATTTAAACGAAAGCAAAGTTTGTTATTTAAAATAAGATAATGATGAGAAAACTACCTAGGCCAGACTCCCCTAAATTTCAGTAATGAATTAACTCGGGAAAATATTTAGTTATGGACTGGGATCGTAAAATAGACACTTATAAGAAAACCCGAACAGGACCCCTGACCCTTCTCAAGAGAAACCTATGGATTTCTAACAAGTTTTAACGCACACGAGTATTAAAAATCAAGTTCGCTTACGATCACCCAATTGTTTATAATTTAGTTCCTTTATACGAAATCCTACCTTACAGCGTGGAAATCAAAGGCAATTTACTATACGTAATTGATTTGATAAACAATAATAAAGAATCAACCCTAGACTGACTCCTTACGAAGAACTAAATCTAGCAAGATTAAATAGTAAAGATTTATCAATAACCTAGCACTTTACAGATTTTAGGTTAGCAGCACACTTAGGTTTATTTGACAATATTATTCCTATGATCTTATCATGACATCAATCATAAAATAATCAAAAACACAAAGTAATTGACCTAATAGCAATCCTATCATATGACAAACAATAATCAAGGAAAACTATGGAGCAAAACTCATCAAACAATCCTAAGTATCCATATGCATCAATTAATTATAGATAAATCTTTTACTAAATCATAAAAACCATAACGTAAACAATCCCAAAGTCAAATCAAAACATCAAAATAAGTTCATTATAACCTAGGCAGTTCATGCAATTTAGCCTAGCATCTTAGGTTTAAACGAAGCAAACATATAAGAATTCATGGCGATAAAATAATGAAAACGAAAGAAATAACAGATAGAACCCGTGTTCTTCGCATTCAACTAATACGCGCAACACCAGCTGATTCTTCGACTCCAAAGCTGCCGGAAACTCGTCTCGGACTCTTCGGAACTCACCAAATTCGGATGGACTTTAAGGTATGATTAATGGTGAGTTTAGGGGTCTTTTTATAGGCAACAGGGGTCCAAAAATAGGTTAAGACGGTTAAGCAACGAAGATTCTGGAAACTGGCACCGCCATCACACTCGCCGCGCGGCGCGGCGGGCTCTCCCTGCCCCGTCGCGCGGCGCACCGCCCAAGTTGGGGGGGGGGGTCTGGTTCATTCCTTCTGGTCCGGTTCACTCCTGGTTCGATCCGGTTCTCCGGTTCGGCTTGTTTTTGCTCCTTTTTCGCCCTCTTTTCACCGGAATTAAAACCCGACACCTAAAACATACAACTATGTTAGTAGTATACAAATCTTACGAGAAACCGAACTAAAATAATAAATAAATTGTACACAGGATTTATATATAATAAACGTTATATCACTTGGGTCTCGCGAACGTGATTCTTAGGGTTCAAATTACTAGAACCCAAATTGGTCTTATCTTGAGTCAATCTCAATATGTGGATAAAATTCTTGGGAAATTCAATAAGGATGACATGCGTGTCGCGTCAACTCCAATTGATATGACCCACCATCTATCTAAAAATAGAGGCGAGGGTGTTCTCAGTTAGAGTACTCAAGAATTATTGGTAGTCTAATGTATCTTATGACATGTACTCGACCCGATCTAGCTTATGCCGTGAATAGGCTAAGTAGATATACTAGTAATCCGAGCGTGGAACATTAGAAAAGTATAACACGGGTTCTAAGGTACTTAAGATACACAAGAGACTATGGACTCCATTATAATCAAGATCCAGCTGTGATCGAAGGATACAGTGATGCAAATTGGATTTCGGATATAAAAGATTCTAAATCAACTAGTGGATATGTTTTCACACTTGGTGGTGCAGCTATTACTTGGAAGTCTTCTAAGCAAACGGTTATAGCTGGATACACGATGGAATCGGAGTTTATCGCCTTGGATAAATGTGGTGAAGAGGCGGAATGGCTACGTTAATTTATGGAAGATATTCCAATATGGCCAAAGCCTTTGTCGGCTATTTGCATACATTGTGACAGTCAATCAGCGATTGGTAGAGCCCATAGCGTGATGTACAACGGCAAATCAAGGCATATTCGACGTAGACATAACACGGTACGACAACTACTCACAACGGGTGTTATCACGATTGACTATGTGAAGTCAAAAGATAATATTGCAGACCCGTTAACAAAAGGCTTAAGCAAAGATTTAGTTAACAAGTCATCAAAAGGAACGAGACTAACGCCCATGGGAAAAGGGGACATGAGGGAAACCTAACCTAGTTGACTGGAGATCCTAAGATCTAGGTTCAATAAGACAACTTAATCATGAAACCAAGGGTGGTCACTGTGGGGCAGTACCCCAAACCAGACTAAAGGGCGTTGCGTGCGCGCACGTCCTAGTCCATTCCAATCAGTGACACATGTTGTAAGGATAAGCATAATAAAGGTTAATGATTTGTGGAAATCAACAAACCTATTGCTTTTAATGATTCGAACGAGAATCACCTATGTGAGAGAGAAATAGGGTCGGTTCGAATGGATTTTGGGGCAAAAATCCTAGAGCTCTCACAGAACCAGGCTAGTGTTCCAGGACCATAATAGGACACGACAGTGAGGGTTTGCCAGACCAGGGAGAGTGTTGTGTGAAGTGTATTGTCATCTAGATAAATGGGGGTATGTTCAAAGACATCGTGTCTACACACCGCTAGGAGACTAAGTATGCTTCACAAGGGAAGGTTCAAAGGGTAACACCTACCTATCCTGCAATGCTCAAGCGTTAAATTGAATATAAGAAACTTACATGTATGGATTGATCTCAATGTGAAAATGAATGAGTTTTGTTTTCTCATGTGGGGGATGTTGGAAAATATGTGGAAATGAATAAGTTTTGTTTTCACATGTGGGGGATTGTTGGAAAACTTTTGTGAAAAAAAAAATATATATATGTTTAAACTTTGAATTATTCTATTCAAGGTTGTTATTCAATTAGTCAAAATCATTAAAATGTCCTTTAATTTGGTCAAAAATTAAAGTTTTGGTTAATGGTTCCTTTAATTTGGTCAAAAAATTAAAGTTTTGGTTAATGATGGTTGAATGGTTTCAACTTTCTACTGGTATAAATACGAAGGGAGCTCCTTGGTTGTAGACACAAAAAAAAACACAAAATTAACACATTCTCTCTTGTGTTTTCTCCAACTTTCTCTTTAAAAAATTCCAACATTCTTGATCATCTTCATCATTTTCTTTAAGGTACTATTCGAGTGCTAAAGCCCTCCCCAGCAGTACATACTGCTTAGGCCGTTGTACCCTGGGAAACAAAACGGGGAGAGACTCGGAATTTGTTTTAAGGGCCCCGTGTAAAACACGATCCTCGGCCACAAAGACTACGACACTATTCTTCTTCTACACCTTTCTTGCATTATTTTATTTCAATTGTATTGTAATTTTGATTTTTTCCGGTGTAATTCGTATTGTAATTTACTTGCTTTCCTAGATAGGTTTGATTCCTTGTATTGTAATCATTTATTAAGGAAATTGAAAATAAATAATCCCACCTTTTGTGTATTGACCGATAATAATCCCAACTTTAAAAATCACTACCAATGGTCCCACCTTTCAACTATTTTTGTCAAAATGGTCCTTCGTTAAAAAATACTTAACGTCGTTAAGTTTTTTCCTAGTTTCAAATCGATGTTTTAGGGCTTTTAACCGGAAGAAGGATACGAGTCGACCGATGTAAAACTTATCTCGAAATATTGACCCAAACGACGAAACAATGTTTTAATTCGGGTGCTTAAATTTCTGATTAACAAAAATCAAGTCATTTGAATCACCGTTTCGAGATAAGTTTTACATCAGTCGACTCATATCGTTCTTCCAATCAAAAACCCTAAAACATCGGTTTGAAACTAGAGAAAAAACATAATGACGTTATGTATTTTTTAACGGGGGACCAGTGAGACAAAAATAGTTAAAAGGTGGGACCGTTGGTAGTGAATTTTAAAGGTGGGATTATTATCGGCCAATATACAAAAGGTAGGATTATTTATTTCCAATTTTCCTTTTATTAAAAGTGTTTTATTCTTATACGCGAATGGTTTTCTATAAATATATTATTGTATCATTGTATGAATGAAACAATACATGCCAAAATCGTAGATTAAGGTAATCAGTGATGCACCCGTTTACCAAAAAAAAAAAATAATAATAAATAAAAATAAATAAATAAAAAAGAGAGAGAGAGATCTTGAAAGTACTATAACGAAAGTAAATTATTCGGTTACGAAATTGTTCTATCGATCAGTGCATCATTCAATTATCTTAGTCATCAGATAACATTTAACGACTATTCATTATCATTTATTTTCATGTCTGGCCTAACCTTATTGATTACTTGAAAACACGTTAGCACATAGCAGTGAATACCGTTTTGACTCAATACATGTTATAATTTGACAAAATACCGCAACCAGCATTTCAGTAGGATATGATTTTCTCTATGTGCAATCATTATGTACGTGCTCCCCGAATCCCGAATACAAACTTTAAGTATGCTTAAAACCGTGATACTGAAAACATTGTACATTATGATTTTGAGTTGTTTTGAACTAACATATACGACAAAGTATTTTCTGACCCTTTTAGAACATAAAAGATTTTTGTGAATCTTGAAATATATTCCCGATATGACAAGCTTAAAAGTTTTAAGTTGTACGTGTTTGCGCACATAAAAAAATTAGATGTATTTGCCTTGTTCTTCCTTTGATTATTATCACTGATAACTTTAACACTTGATTATGTCCCTTGACCCAATGCCATAATAGGTTGTTTTGATACTTAGATCAATTACATAATCTAATTTTATACCTTAACAACGCCTGCTTTTCATAGTTTCAAACCTTGTATAAAAATGCTAACTTTGCTTTGTAGTCTAACACTATTTTCAAAATATCTTTTGATAGACTATCACAACAGACGGGCCTTCGGCCTTTTGTTTGACTGGTCCGTATTCTTTCATTAAAAAAGTGACATTTTTTCGTAACGAAGAAACGTACGTTTGTCAAAACCTTTACATATAAACTAATGTCGATAGTTTAAACTTTTGAAGGTTTGACTTTGACTCCGTCTAAGGTCATAGCTTAGATAATAATTTACTAAAAGAACAACCATTACTTTAACAAGCTTAACAACTAGCTAATAGTTCGGGTAATAACTAGAGGCGGTTCTAGTGATTTCACAAGTGAGGAATCATTATATTGCTGATTATTAACCATAGTTGAACTTCAATAAAAAGCATCAAAGCAATTATGCTCGTTGTTATTGATGATTTGAGAGGAAAATACACTATCTTAATATAGTTTTGCTATTATTGTATTGGGTTAGTAAACTCTATCTTGATATGGAGTTTATTTTTGTTGAGGGATTAACACTATCTTGATATAATGTTTTAGAGTGTTTACTATCTTAACATGACGAACATATTAAACATTTGTAAAACAAGGTATTCGGTTTAGTTACGCTTGTTAAGATATCGAAACTAAAAAAATGCACAGGTAAAGAAGAAATAGCTTTGATCTTCGAATAGGTAGCTAGTTTTTCTTTTATTTATTTATTTATTTTTTACCTTTTTAGTAACCTTTTGTAAGAAGCGTGGTAGACGTGCGATTTATACGGCGCGTACCTTATGCAATCAGTGACGTCATACATCTACTTATCATGATTGTAGGTCCCACTTGCCCTTTTCTTAAGCATCCATTATTGACCACCAAACCAAAGTCTGCTCCCTACTTGCACACACTAGGATATAATCGTGTAAATAATATTATATATTATCTCATAGGCCCCTGCTTATATTTCAACTTCCACCCCTTGGCCTATTTTATAATTACAATTATTTCCTTTAAGAAATACGAATTTGATATCATGGATGAACAAAAATTCGTATTGACTGAGCCATAACTGGGTTAACCGATTTAACTAAATTGGACAACTAACTGATGCCTGGTGGTTCGATTGAGCCATAGCCGAAAATCGAAATTGTGGTTCACATTGGTTTAGTGATCTTTTTAAGCTATAATATTAACTAGCCTTAGAGCTCGTGTAACACACGAGATAATTTAAATAATAAAATTACAAATAAAGCAAATAAGTATATACTGTATATAGAAAAACGATTACATCTATGCTTATATCTATACTATAGGTACATAAATTGATTTTATTTATATCATAAATGATTTTTTTTCAAAAAAAAATGAACTTAATAAAAAATAATAATAATAATAACACAAGTGCAAAAACATACATGAGAACGACCCATCTATTGGAAATTTGATTCTTGGTATCATATATATATAATTGAAAGAATTTTGGTTATGAACCAATTTCAAAAAAAGACTTTTCATACAATAATAGTTCTGAGCTACATCATGAAAATGATTTTTATAATTTGAATGGCTTCTCGACTTTGCCATAATGATAATATATAAAAATAACACATTAACGTGTTCAATTTTGTGAATGTTTTGCTTCAATTGAGCATAATTTTGTATGAAATGTTTCACACACTACATTTTAATCACCGTTAAAGGAAGAGTCAATGCTTACACAAATGTTTCAAATTTGATAAAAGTTAGAAACATTGATAGGCCTGGAGGTAGCATGCCGAAAGTGTTCGCCGTCTTTTCTTAAATTTTAATAGTTGTGCGAAAAATAGTCAATTAGCCAAATCCAGAATCTTTTCATTATTTCCAAAAATGTCGTTGAAAATAAATTCGAAACCTAAATAACGTTTAAAATTATAACTTTCAATTTTTTGACATTTTCAAGTCAAAACTTTGAACCCATAATAAATTTGATGATAAATCTACTTGCATTATCAAACTTTTAAAAATACTTATATTACCCTCTTTTGACCTGTAACAAATTTTGAGCCAAATGTAGTTAACTTGTACTACACAATCTATTTACCAACTTTTGACCCGTAACAATCAAATTTAAGTCCACAAAAAACCAGAAACAACCAGTGATAAAAAATCAAGAAATTGACTATGATAAACTTTATTATATATGAAAGTGCATGGTATGTATTATTACATTTTAACATATATATAGTTTAGTAAATTAACTGAAAAAATAAATGGATAGATTTAAAGCATATATTTATAATTTACGAAAATATTTATTTTTATAAAAATATATAGTATATATAATAAAATAGAGTTTAAAGGAAAGTGAATAATTTAATTATGTTATAGATATAATATAAATGGAGTGCAAAAGGAAAGCGAATAATTATTAATCTATGACATAGTTATTAGTTTGGAAGGAAAAAATTATGAGGATTAACCACAAATTAACACGTGTCTACAGTTATTTTACTTTATTAGAATATGTAGATAAGTAGATTTGACTTATGTATGTATTAGGAGTGTTAAATATGTTGCGTTTGTTACTTATGTATGTATTAGGAGTGTTAAAAAGTCACATATATGGATGCTAAGATTTTAATTTTTTAACAATGTTGTGAAATAACTTTAATCAAAATTGAGGGGTGAGAAATGGAATTGGAAAGAATTCTCTTGTTTGTTTATGAAAGAAAGAGGTGAGAAATGGAAAAAAACCATTTCCATTTCTCTGATTTTGTTTCTCTAAAAAAGGCGGAGAAATGGATTTCTCGACGTTCATTTCTCCCATTTTCCTCCTTTTCATTTCTCTCATTTTCCTCCTTCAGCAAGGATTCCCCCAAAGTAAAAACAGAACACCAAAACCCTAACCACTGCGCGAGTGTGTGGAGATGGATGCAATCAGGAAGCAGCTGGATGTGTTAATGGGAGCCAATCGTAAAGGAGACGTCAAGGAAGTCAATCGGAAGTACTACGATCGTGACGTCTGTCGTCTCTTCTTAGCCGGCCTTTGTCCTCACGAACTCTTTCAACTCACTGTAAGCAAAATCCATTCCTCTTATTATACTATATGCATCCCGACACACAATTACCTCGTTTTAGGGTTTTAGCTGTTAATTTTCTACCAAGTATGTTATAAAATTTGGGGAAAATTGTGTTATGTGAGTGAATAGAAAGGAATTGTGTTCGTGTTGAATAGCTTGTTGTGGAATTGAGTTTTTTGAACTTTAGATTATCGTATTTAGGTGTGTTTTTTAGTAAGATTTGTTACAGAGAAACAGGCGGGGGGTGCAAATGAGCCAAGTCGCTCGTGAGCTACTCGATATTGGCTCGTTAAAATTTTGAATTCAGTCTAGCTTACATGAGCTTGAGCCTGACCTCGAGCTAATAATCTCGTTTAATAAACAAACTCGAGCCCGAGATTCACTTGTCAAGCTCAAGCCGGTTCATGAGCCTAAAGGAGCCCATTATTTATAAATTTTATCTAATATATCAAATATATAATTTAGTTATAAATATTATTATAGATAAAGTTATGAAAAAAATAATAAGTAGTTAATATACAGTATGTTATATATAAAATATAAAAAAAATAAGTGAAGTAGTTAATAAATAATTAAAGAGTCGAGCTCGAGCCTAGACGGGCTTGGCTTGGCTACACACTTAGCCTGGTTGTGTCACACCCGGCCCTGAGCGGCGGAAACAGCCGGGCGCGCGCGAGTGGGGATTGATAATTAAGCACGGGCCATTGCAAATATTCAAAGTAAGATTTTCATTGCGCATGAAAAGTTTAATACAAATACATTACATTGTTTAAAAATTACATAAAAACATCCAAGTATAAAAACTATTGAAGATTTCCACGCCATATCCCCTTGCGCGGTGGGAACAACCACGCGCATCGAAGGGATAGAACTAAAATCTTCCAAAAAGCTAGTTTTAGATGTTCAGCGTGAGGTGCTCTAAGTGTGACTCAATGCGCTACCTAGTTATCTCCTGAAAGACACGTAAAAACATTTGAATCAGTATAAACTGAGTGAGTTCACAAGTTTTAGTAACTTGATAAATCGCATTGCATCATAGTCTTGATAAAAATCATATTGAAACACATTTCTGATTTCATGTCTAAACATATACTTGATAATCCGTATGAAAACATAGATCTGACACATATTTCTGATAAAAATCGTTCCGCGGGCTACGCGCGAACATTACTGGGAACCGTGCTCGTCTGTGTAAGTGGCGCTGCCACTACGAGCGAAATAAGTAATACCGTCCCGCGGGTTACGCGCGAACGTTTCTAGAAAACGTGCTCGTCCATGCAAAGTGGCGCTGCCACTACGAGCTAAATAATGTAATGCCGTCCCGCGGGTTACTCGTGGACATTTCTGAAAAACCGTGCTCGTCTATGCAAAGAGGCGTTGCCCCTACGAGCTAATCAATAATACCGTCCCGCGGGTTACGCGCGGACGTTGTGCCGGAAAACAAGGCGCTCGTCCATGCAAAGAGGCGCGACCCCTACGAGCGGGCTCAAACCCATAGCACTGCCCCATGACCATACTAGGCACTCGTCCATACAAAGAGGTGCGACCCCTACGAGTGGGTGGATCAAACCAGCAGTCCCTACCCTTAGAGTTCCAATGGTAAAGTGATCACTTACTCGAATTCTAGCGCACATACATCGAAAACCATAGATAACCGTTCGCATTGCTCATCATGAAACATAATTTAAACACATAATCGCTTGCATAGCTTGTAAGTACACCATGATAAAACATTATTTAAGTACGTGTCCCTCGCCCCGAAAACAGTTTAAAAGTAGTGAAAACAGTGAAAATAGGGGCTGTGAGACTCACCTGTGGTTCTTGTTAAGGGATTAATCGAGATTCGGGTTTTCTTGGTGTTGGCCTTTGAATTGAAGGTCTAGAATACGATTAAATAACAAGAAGTATATAAGAAATAGGAGAATATAAGGGTTGGAAAGTAGATCTCAAGGTTATAATCTCGGCTTACCTAGTAACAGGAACGGAATTGAAAATCAAACGGATGCTTGGGCGATGATTAGTGCGTGCAACTTTAAGAGAGAAGTTTGAAGTGTGTTTTGGGTGATAATTTAGGTTACATATTTATAGGCAAACTCAAGGGAACACAATCCCTTGCTTTAGGGGATTGAAATCTTTTCATATCTAGGTGCAATGATGGTAAAGTATGGAAATTATTATTATTTATTTAAAAGTGGAGTAGTGGATAAAAGATTTTGATTTGATTTGGACAGGACATGCAGGTCTGTGGTTGGTGGGAGTAGGGTGGCTGACAGTTGACTTTTCATGTTACAGTGTGCTTTTTCAGATACTTTTGTCAGTGTACAGTAAAAAGTGGAAAATCTCTGAAACACGCTACTGTTTCCTTTTGGGCGGGAGTAATCTCCTTACATCTGGAGAATAGACTAAGTGTTCTGCGCGTATCACTTTGTGCGCATAGCTTTCTGCGTGAAGGACATTTCTTTGCTGCGGGTAGGTACGTAACCTTCTCGCAGTCAGGGACATTGAGTTTCATTTGTAGATTCTCCAGGTGGTCTTGGTATTTCAACATAGTGATCAGTTATGTTGAAGTCAATTCCATCTCGGAGCTTCAGACAAACTAGCTCTCAATGTTCCCGCCATGCGGGGAGGTTAGTTCCCTTTCTGCACGCGCATAAACGATTTGGGATGCACCCGCCTTAGCATCATGCGAGACGGTCAACCCATTAGACAACATTAAGTTATAGAAACATAAAACCAATACACTCGCGCATGGCGCATATAACATATGCCCACGCTGGTTCTTATCATGGCGCGCTCGCGCAGGGTGCACATAACAAATACCCGTGCTGATTCTAACATAGCGCGCTCGCGCAGGGCGCACATAACATGCCCGCGCTGACTAACATAGCGCGCTTGCGCAGGGCGCATATAACGTGCCCGCGCTGATTTTAACATAGTGCGCTTAATATTTACAATCACCTAATTATTAGGTTGATTACTTAGTTTATAGGGTTGGGAAATTACCGGGTGTCACATTCTCCCCCTGTTAAGAGAATTTCGTCCCGAAATTTAGGAGACGTCGCTGGCAGAAGCCATGTTCTGAAAGAGGTGTGGGTATTTCTGGCGCATTTGATCTTCTCTTTCCCAAGTGAATTCAGGCCCACGCCTTGAGTTCCATTGAACCTTTACTAACTTGATTCGACTTCTGCGCAACTTTTGTTCTTTCCAATCGGTTACGGCTATAGGCTCTTCTACGAAGTGCAGTTGTTTGTCGATGTGAATCCCTTCCAACGATAAAATCAACGTTTCGTCAGATAAACACTTTTTGAGGTTGGACACATGAAACGTATCATGAACTCCACTGAGTTCGGCGGGTAAACGGAGTTTATAAGCAACCGGACCGATCCTTTCCAGGATCTCAAATGGTCCAATGTAGCGCGGATTTAACTTTCCTCGCTTGCCGAAACGGGGGACTCCTTTCCATGGAGAGACTTTCAAAAGTACTTTATCCCCTACTTGAAACTCCAACGGTTTCCTTCGCACATCTGCGTAGCTCTTCTGTCTGTCACGCGCTGTCTTAAGGCGATCCCGTATCTGAAAAATCTTGTCTGTTGTTTCTTGGATCAATTCTGGACCAGTCATTTGCTTGTCACCCACTTCAGCCCAGCACAGTGGGGATCTACACTTGCGCCCATACAAAGCTTCAAACGGCGCAGCCTTGATGCTTGTGTGATAACTGTTGTTGTAAGAAAATTCAACCAATGGGAGATGAGTATCCCAGCTACCTCCGAAATCGATCGCGCACGCGCGCAGCATATCTTCCAATGTCTGGATTGTTCGCTCGCTTTGCCCATCCGTTTGAGGATGATAAGCTGTACTCATATCAAGGCGAGTACCTAGAGCTCCTTGTAACGATCTCCAAAACCTTGATGCGAACCGACTATCTCTATCAGAAATGATGGACACCGGGGCTCCATGTTTTGAAACTACTTCTCGAATATACAATCGGGCTAACTTTTCCATCTTATCGGTTTCCTTGATCGGCAGGAAGTGTGCTGATTTAGTTAGCCGATCTACAATAACCCAGATTGTGTCGTAACCCCCAGGTGTCCTTGGCAGTTTGGTGATGAAGTCCATAGAGATTTGTTCCCACTTCCACATGGGAATTTCTGGCTGCTGAAGTAACCCCGACGGTTTCTGGTATTCAGCCTTTACCTTTGAACACGTCAGGCACTTACTGACATACGTCGCGATGGCGCCTTTAAGATTGGGCCACCAATACAGCGCTTTAACATCTTGGTACATCTTGTCTGCGCCAAGATGTACGGAATACCGCGTCTTGTGAGCCTCGTTTAATACTTGCTCGCGCAATCCTCCCTTGAGAGGGACCCATATGCGGTTAGCGAAATATAGATTGCCGTTCTCTTTAAGTTCCAAACTCTTAATCATACCCCCAAGGGATTCGTTTTTAGCAAACTCTGGTTTCAAGGCTTCTTGCTGAGCGTCTCGGATGCGGGTAGAGAGATCTGCGCGAATGGTCAACCTTAGAGCCTTGACTCGTAGCGTTTTTATTCGCTCCTTCCTACTTAGCGCGTCTGCTACCACATTCGCCTTTCCAGGGTGATACTTTATTTCACAATCATAATCATTCAACAATTCAACCCATCTTCGTTGCCTCATGTTTAAATCCTTTTGATCAAATATATGTTGAAGGCTCTTGTGATCCGTAAAGATTATACACTTTGTACCATAGAGGTAATGGCGCCAAATCTTTAGCGCGAAGACAACCGCTCCAAGTTCCAGATCATGCGTTGTGTAGTTCTTTTCATTGGTCTTGAGTTGGCGCGAGGCATACGCTATGACTTTGTCTCGCTGCATAAGGACACATCCGAGTCCCTGATGTGAAGCGTCGCAGTAAACGACGATGTCATCCGTCCCCTCGGGCAGAGACAAAATTGGCGCACTACATAACTTCTGTTTCAACATTTGAAACGCTGCTTCCTGATTTTCGCCCCAAACAAACTTCTTGTCTTTCTGAGTTAGCGCGGTCAGAGGTAGAGCTATCTTGGAGAAGTTCTCAATGAAGCGTCGATAGTAGCCAGCTAGTCCTAGGAATTGCCTCACCTCAGTTGGGGTTTTTGGCGCTTCCCAGTTTTCGATGGCCTTGACTTTGGAAGGATCAACGTGTATTCCTTTCTCGTTTACAACGTGACCGAGAAAGTGAACTTCTCTAAGCCAAAACTCGCACTTGGAAAACTTCGCATACAACTTTTCTTTCCTCAACAATTCCAAAATCAATCTCAGATGTTGCTCATGCTCGGCCTTGGTCCGAGAGTAAATCAGAATATCATCTATAAATACAATCACAAACTTGTCCAAGTATGGTTTGCACGCGCGGTTCATCAGATCCATGAATACAGCCGGCGCATTAGTTAGCCCGAAAGGCATCACTAAGAACTCATAATGGCCGTATCTAGTTCGGAAGGCTGTTTTCGGCACATCTTCCTCATGGACCCTAAGTTGGTGGTATCCTGACCGTAGATCTATCTTCGAATAATAACTGGATCCCTGCAACTGGTCAAATAAGTCGTCAATCCTCGGTAAGGGGTACCGATTCTTGACTGTCAGCTTATTCAGCTCCCTGTAGTCAATACACATTCTGAACGAACCATCCTTCTTCTTTAACAAACAGTACTGGAGCTCCCCAAGGTGAAAAGCTTGGGCGTATGAAACCCTTATCCAATAGTTCCTGTAACTGATTGGATAGCTCTTGCATCTCAGATGGAGCTAGTCGATAAGGCGCTCGAGCTACTGGCGCAGCTCCTGGGACTAAATCAATACGAAATTCGACTTGTCGCGGCGGCGGTAATCCGGGCAAATCTTCAGGAAAAACTTCTGGAAATTCGCGCACTACTGGTAAGTCTTCAATTCTTCGCTCATCTTTCTTCTCTACTACATGCGCCAGGAAGGCGTAGCACCCTTTCCTTAAGCACTTGCGCGCCTTTAGGCACGAAATCAGTTTCGTCGCAATTCCCCTTCTATCCCCTTGAATCGCCAAGATTTCTCCGTTCAGCAGTGGGATCCGAACCTGCTTCTCATGGCAAATAACTTCCGCGTGGTTCTCGACTAACCAATCCATACTTATCACAATGTCAAAACTTCCCAAGTCTATTGGCAACAAGTTAATATTGAACCCGTGACCTCCCATGCCTATTACACATAGTTCAGTTCTTTCGTTCGCGCATAACTGCCTACCATTGGCTAGTTCTATAGTATAAGGTGTGTCTAGCCTACTGGTTGTTAGGCCTAGGGAGTCTTTAAACTCAGCGGATATAAAACTTAGGTCAGCTCCAGTATCAAATAAGACAGATGCAAAATGGCCGTTAAGCAAAAACGTACCGGTTACCACATTCGGCTCTTCTTTAGCTTCGCCTGCGCCGATCACAAAAGCTCTCCCGCGAGCTTGGTTTCCCTTTTGCGGGCAATCCCGACTAAAATGCCCTGGCTTCCCGCATGCGTAGCAGTTGTCACTCGCTCCAGCTTCTCTGATACGGCAATTCATCGCCTTGTGCCCTGATCTGCCACATTTGGCGCATTCGATTCTTGCGCATTCACCAGCGTGGTGATACTTGCATTTGCTGCACCATGGGCGAGGCCCGCTGTATCCTTTCCTTGATGGTTCCGCGGCTTGGATCGCGTAAGCCCTTGCGCTCTCCTGCTTCTTGAACGGTGGCTGCTTGGAGTCGGACCCTCGGTGGTGAGAGTTCCACTTCCTCTTGGGATCAGAGGTTCGCTGCTCGATTCCGCGCGTAGTCAACATACCCGCACGGACCGTATCCCTTGTAAGGGTGATGGCCCGCGCTACCGCCTCATCAAAGGTTGGAGGCGCTGCGACGTTGAGCGGAACCCTAACAACAGGAGGTAACCCAAAGATATACCTCTCGATCTTCTTTTCCTCCGTGTTTTCCATGTCTGGCACCAACTGGCAAAGCTCGTTGAACCGGTTGTTGTAGGCGTCGATATCCGTTCCTACCATGGTGTGGTTCCAGAATTCCTGTTGCAGACTCTGAATTTCTGCGCGAGAGCAGAACTTTCTTATCATCATTTCCTTCAGCTCCTCCCAGGTCTTGTGGAGAGCAACTTCTCGCCCCAATGTCTTCACTTGAAGCTTCCACCAAGACGAAGCTGCTTCTTGGAACATGCAGGTCGCGTAAAGGACCTTCTGGTTCTCACTACATCCGCTAATGGAGAGAACTGTCTCCATCTTGTCAATCCAGTTGTAGAGCCCAATGGCCCCTTCGGTACCCTTGAATGGCCAAGGCTTACAGGCCATAAATGTCATGTAGGAGCATCCTTTGTCCAAAGCTCCTGATTCGGGTTCTGGGGTCTCGTTCTCCTGACGACCCTGACTAGATTCGGCCTTGCTGGCCTCATGTGTTGCGATCGCTTGCGCGATTATTTCCGCGAGTTCCTCGGGTGTCATGGTAATTCCCTTGGCTCTAGTTGGAGGCATTCTCGATTTAAAAGAGTGAAAATATATCAACTTAGCGCATGTACTCTGAGCACATAATGTTTTTATCTTTATTTACTAGACACTGTGTGACCCGTGTTCCTAAGTGTGTGTATAGTTTCTTTTGAAAATATTTTCTTTGAAAAATATTTCATGCGATTCCCCCAACGGTTATAGTCTAGGTTAAAACTTCTTTTCCTAGTTCGCTATAACCAGTGCTCTGATACCAATCTGTCACACCCGGCCCTGAGCGGCGGAAACAGCCGGGCGCGCGCGAGTGGGGATTGATAATTAAGCACGGGCCATTGCAAACATTCAAAGTAAGATTTTCATTGCGCATGAAAAGTTTAATACAAATACATTACATTGTTTAAAAATTACATAAAAACATCCAAGTATAAAAACTATTGAAGATTTCCACGCCATATCCCCTTGCGCGGTGGGAACAACCACGCGCATCGAAGGGATAGAACTAAAATCTTCCAAAAAGCTAGTTTTAGATGTTCAGCGTGAGGTGCTCTAAGTGTGACTCCATGCGCTACCTAGTTATCTCCTGAAAGACACGTAAAAACATTTGAATCAGTATAAACTGAGTGAGTTCACAAGTTTTAGTAACTTGATAAATCGCATTGCATCATAGTCTTGATAAAAATCATATTGAAACACATTTCTGATTTCATGTCTAAACATATACTTGATAATCCGTATGAAAACATAGATCTGACACATATTTCTGATAAAAATCGTTCCGCGGGCTACGCGCGAACATTACTGGGAACCGTGCTCGTCTGTGTAAGTGGCGCTGCCACTACGAGCGAAATAAGTAATACCGTCCCGCGGGTTACGCGCGAACGTTTCTAGAAAACGTGCTCGTCCATGCAAAGTGGCGCTGCCACTACGAGCTAAATAATGTAATGCCGTCCCGCGGGTTACGCGTGGACATTTCTGAAAAACCGTGCTCGTCTATGCAAAGAGGCGTTGCCCCTACGAGCTAATCAATAATACCGTCCCGCGGGTTACGCGCGGACGTTGTGCCGGAAAACAAGGCGCTCGTCCATGCAAAGAGGCGCGACCCCTACGAGCGGGCTCAAACCCATAGCACTGCCCCATGACCATACTAGGCACTCGTCCATGCAAAGAGGTGCGACCCCTACGAGTGGGTGGATCAAACCAGCAGTCCCTACCCTTAGAGTTCCAATGGTAAAGTGATCACTTACTCGAATTCTAGCGCACATACATCGAAAACCATAGATAACCGTTCGCATTGCTCATCATGAAACATAATTTAAACACATAATCGCTTGCATAGCTTGTAAGTACACCATGATAAAACATTATTTAAGTACGTGTCCCTCGCCCCGAAAACAGTTTAAAAGTAGTGAAAACAGTGAAAATAGGGGCTGTGAGACTCACCTGTGGTTCTTGTTAAGGGATTAATCGAGATTCGGGTTTTCTTGGTGTTGGCCTTTGAATTGAAGGTCTAGAATACGATTAAATAACAAGAAGTATATAAGAAATAGGAGAATATAAGGGTTGGAAAGTAGATCTCAAGGTTATAATCTCGGCTTACCTAGTAACAGGAACGGAATTGAAAATCAAACGGATGCTTGGGCGATGATTAGTGCGTGCAACTTTAAGAGAGAAGTTTGAAGTGTGTTTTGGGTGATAATTTAGGTTACATATTTATAGGCAAACTCAAGGGAACACAATCCCTTGCTTTAGGGGATTGAAATCTTTTCATATCTAGGTGCAATGATGGTAAAGTATGGAAATTATTATTATTTATTTAAAAGTGGAGTAGTGGATAAAAGATTTTGATTTGATTTGGACAGGACATGCAGGTCTGTGGTTGGTGGGAGTAGGGTGGCTGACAGTTGACTTTTCATGTTACAGTGTGCTTTTTCAGATACTTTTGTCAGTGTACAGTAAAAAGTGGAAAATCTCTGAAACACGCTACTGTTTCCTTTTGGGCGGGAGTAATCTCCTTACATCTGGAGAATAGACTAAGTGTTCTGCGCGTATCACTTTGTGCGCATAGCTTTCTGCGTGAAGGACATTTCTTTGCTGCGGGTAGGTACGTAACCTTCTCGCAGTCAGGGACATTGAGTTTCATTTGTAGATTCTCCAGGTGGTCTTGGTATTTCAACATAGTGATCAGTTATGTTGAAGTCAATTCCATCTCGGAGCTTCAGACAAACTAGCTCTCAATGTTCCCGCCATGCGGGGAGGTTAGTTCCCTTTCCGCACGCGCATAAACGATTTGGGATGCACCCGCCTTAGCATCATGCGAGACGGTCAACCCATTAGACAACATTAAGTTATAGAAACATAAAACCAATACACTCGCGCATGGCGCATATAACATATGCCCACGCTGGTTCTTATCATGGCGCGCTCGCGCAGGGTGCACATAACAAATACCCGTGCTGATTCTAACATAGCGCGCTCGCGCAGGGCGCACATAACATGCCCGCGCTGACTAACATAGCGCGCTTTCGCAGGGCGCATATAACGTGCCGCGCTGATTCTAACATAGTGCGCTTAATATTTACAATCACCTAATTATTAGGTTGATTACTTAGTTTATAGGGTTGGGAAATTACCGGGTGTCACAGGTTGCAATACAGTCAACTTGTGCATAACAATGGTGTCTACTTTTCAGTTTTGATTCAGCTTGACTCATTTACACCCTAGCCAGTTTAAAACAGGGGAGTTGAATTCCTGATAGCCTTGTTGCAATACAGGCAACTTGTGTGTATACTGTCACGTTTTGTTTTGGTGATGCTTACTCAGTTTTTTTGTGTTTTGAATTTCAGAAAATGGACATGGGACCATGCCCAAAGGTGCATTCATTTGAGCTGAGGAAAGAGTATCCTTTTTTTCACTTTTTATTTTATCAGTCTCATATTATTAAGTAATAAAGAAAGTGTTATGAAGATGCTATCTCAAGTAATGGTGTACTTTATATGGCTGTTAATCATACGTGAGATTTTAACATTACTGTTTTCAATGTCTGTGCTACTTAACTTTAATCAGATACCAAGAACCAAAGGCAAAAGGTCAAGATAACTATGATAGGGAATTGGAGGATCTTATAGACAGACTTATTGTTGAATGTGACAGAAAAATTGCAAGAGCTCTTAAACGACTTAGTGAGGAAGATGCTAAAGCAGCTATTGCTATCTCTGTGTCAGAAGTTACTCAGGTTGATTTAACTTTTTTTTTTTGGGCTATTTTGTGTATCACTTTGTTATATTTTTTAATTTGTTGATTTGCTGAATGTGCAGACACCTGAGATTCTTGAGTTGTCAAAGCAGATAAAGTAGAAACTAAAAGAGGCTGATCAATGTGGTAAATTCTGTTCACACCAGCTAACATTTTCTTTTTCGTTTTCTGTAATTAACCCAAATTTTTTGCCTATCTTTAATATACACACATGCATCGATCTGTATACATACTTATATGTTTAGTTTTAGAATACGTGAGGGTATATTCTAAAAAATATATTTTTTAGATTTTAAAATTTTAGTCTAATTTATTTGTAATTGTCTTGTAGTCTCACAAAGGTGCTGTGAATTTTCGTGACAAGTCATTTCCTTTCTATGACAAATTGTGTACCATATTCGGTAAGGATAGAGCTACTGGTAGTAAAGCAGTTGACCTTGGAGAAGAAGATGTTGTTCAAGAGACGCAAAAAAGCTCACCTGTTGATATTGAAGACTTTGATTTTGTTGATGAAGCCGCTCCAAATGTTGATAGATCTGAAGGACAAACAGGAAGTGTAACAGGCACGCGCAAAAGAGGTAGAAGCACGGATGCAGATGAGATATATCGAGAGTCTTGCAAAGATATCAAGGAAGTTTTGCTTCGATTTGGGGAGATGGTGGGTGAACAACTTAGCAAAGAAGGTATGGAGGCTCGTGAAATCTATGAAAAGGTTAGTGATGAGTTGAAAGCTTTACCAGGTATCACTACGAAAAAAACGGTTCAAAGCAGCTCATTTGATTGGTAAAGATGTGGATCTAGGACGTTCTTTTCTTGCGTTGACAATAGAAGAGAAAATTGAGATGGTCGAGTTGTATACCGATGGTTCAATGGGATAGTTGTGTATGGTTGAAGTATGTTTTGTATGTGAATTGGTTTTAACTATGGTTGATGTTTTTTGTTTAAAAACTATGTTTTGTATGTGAATTGGTTTAATCAATGCATATTTTGGTTGGAATTTATGCATCTTTTTATATGTTTTTTATTTTTTAATAAATATTTGTTATGAAAAAAATACTTGTGCTAATGATAAAGTTGATATAATTCTCTGTTTATTTTCTATGTACCAAACAAGAGAAATGATTCTCAGCTATATTTCTCTACCGAAATCTCTATACTACCAAACAGAACAGTCAATTCTCATTCTCCAGACCAATTCCCTTTCTCTGCAATTCCATTTCTCTATTCCATTTCTTTACAATTCCATTCTCTGTACCAAACACCCCCTTAATGTTAACAGAATTGACAGATATGTGCAAAAAAAAATATGAGGACATTATTGTCATTACATATTTTCACATAAATTTCCATACTAATCAGAACATTAAATTGTCACACTATATATATTTACAATTGATATGTCGTGCAACTTAATTGAAAACGTATTATTGTAAAGTAAGAATCGTTTTTATTCATTTGTTTTCTAAATACTTTCTTTTTGTATCGTATGTTGTATCAATCGACGATTACGTACTGGTACCGTAACGAGCAAACCTCATACTGACCGAACAACACTGTACCATTATTGTTATGGAAATGGTATCAATATTCGTTTTTTTTTATCATTTTAAACACATTTGTTATGGTTTCATACTTACATTAGACAATGCCTATTTTATGAGATCGTTGAAAATAAACACTTTTTATCGTAAAAATACCGAGTGCGGGTACGTAAACCACCGAGTTGTGTGCAGCATAATCTATCATTTTTATCTCGTAAACTATATTGATTGCCGCTGCAACGAATCGATCAGAACCAATGCCGATCAAACAATGTCGATATCGGTATCATTGGAACTAGTGTAATATTTGCTTTTATGGTTTTCGATCAAAGTAACATATTTTTTAGATATAATGTTTCATAAAATTCCGAGTATACTTAATTTTTTCGAAGTTTCGATATAAGTTTTATTCAAAACAAAACCAACGTAATGTATGAGCATAAATCGCTTGATTAAAGTAAATGTTTAAATTAATTTTTTCTTATTTCTAAATTAAAAGCCAAATTAAATATATCTAAATTACTATTTAGGTAAGGTTACTCTCCTTGCAAAATGAAAGCCCCAAATATATTTTATTTAAAATGTTTTTAATAGAAAATAAACATATGTTTGACACAATTGCTTTAACTTTTAAAGCTAAAACGTTCTAACATCTTGAAAATTTCCTGTTTAAGTTTAGGCCAAAAGTGACAATTCTCAAAGTTAAGGGACTAAAATCCATTCTGAATTTTAAGCTCTTCGCGCTATGTGATGGTAATCAGAAACCCAGCGCGATACGTGAAGGAACATCACAAACACCAAGAAAAAGGCGGTGTCGCGCTACGCCTTGGCCAAATCAATTGGATCATCGAGATACGCGAAGACCATGTTAAGTAACCAGGTACACGTGTCCAACCACGTGTAAACATGTGGCGGATTCGTAGAAATTGCGGTGTCGCGTATCGCGACGACCACACACAGCTCCATCGCAATATGTGATGGGAGCCAAAATTTGCCTATAAAAGGGGGCTACGGGTTTGAGCATTCTTCATCCCAAAACACTTTCATTTTCACACATTTAGCCTAGGAATACGTGCGCGACTTTCCCGGTGAACCGACGACCCGTTTTCTCGAAGTACGTGCAAGTAACGAAACTTCGAAACCTTGCTAACTTCCAAACGTTTTCATTTTTTATTATCGAAGTTCTACCAACGAGTTGCTGCTCTTTTCTTATTATTCTTATTCTGGAGTGATCATATTAAGGTAGGGGTTACGTTTAAGTTATTTCAATATATAGTTGTGATAGCTTAGACCTAATCGAGGTTATAGTTTTCAACCTTGATATATTACTATGTTCAAAATAAGATTTTACAAAATAAAATGACGTTACTTCTATAAAAAGAAATGTTAAGAAAATATATATTTTGACGGGCATGTAGTAACTGAAAGGTAAATATCACTACTAATGATTTTTTGTCAAAGGAAAGTAATTTGTACAAATCCTAATCAACCGCGGGACCAGCTTACTTACCTGGAGAAACTCACCAACGTGATAGAACCTATTAGAGTAAAGCATGTTGTTTCAAACGTCATATAATTACAAGTATATTTTTATAAACAACTGTAATTTTATCAAGGTTAAAATCAGACTTAAGGTCTGCAGCTTAATCAAGAAACACTATCCAGGTATTTATACAAACCTATTTTACGATATGTTAACATCATAAACAGGAAAGATTTTCAAACGACACGAGCTGACATTCACAGGTGAATACGTTCAATCTTTTTACAATTTGAATATGTTAAACCTTTACAAAAAAGACATACATTTTATTCTTGTGATGAACAGGTTGTTAATTAGAAAGAGTCAGATAAAACATTTGCATGAGATTAAATGAAAATCATTACAATACAAATAGAAAAGAAAAGCAACTTAGACCAATTAGACATGTGTCTGGATCCAAGCATAATTGACTAAGCAGGCATACAAATAAAGTCAGTCATAACCAGTTCTCTAATATGTTAACAGACTCAGAGAACCTTTGAATTATGTGTGTAAGGTAGTGGTATAAATCCTGGGAATGACAGACATTCTTGCTGAGTTTGTAACAGAAAACTATATTTGTATTTAATAATTGTTTTAAAAGCTTTTAAAGTCAGTCAATGTTTCACCAGCTCATCGTTAACGTATTTTTCCCCACAATGCAGGTAATTAAGTGCAATAGCTATAAACAAGTATTAGAGTCATGTAGTTAGACGATTATGTTACAAGATGGCTAAATTTTGAATATCAAATCTTTGTAATAAAATGAAACAATATTTTGTAACGGAATACTCAGGTATTTAATTCCCGAGTAAGTTTTCAATGTAAATTAATATTTTATAAAGTCTTCCGCTTAAATATAACCGCAACTTTGATATATTTACAAAACAGGTACTAATTGTTGGTCACACTTCTAGGCCCTAAGTCGGGGTGTGACAAACATCATTGTTTTAACTCTCTTAACATCCTTTCATTCATGTTTTGAAATCTTATGTCAAAACACATATTAGAGTATAAGTATTATATACACTTCCTTCCGCTCACTTTATGAAGTTATCTGACAATTTCATTATCTGATCAGTATAACAATTTAAGTGAGAAGGTGTAATGACGATGATGTCCTTAACTTTTTTCGCATGCCTATAATTTCTGTTAATATTTAACGAAAGTTAAAGTTAGTATCTAACATTGTTACAAAATTAAAACTTTAGTATCATACCTATGAGTTTTAAACCTTAATATTCAATCTTGTTACCTTAGGGAAACCTTCGAGACCAGCTGCATAATTATGTCTAAAAGCTATGAGTAGATATATAATATGTTTAAATAAAGAGCTTGATGAAACAATACAAATAATTTTAATTTACGATTTCAACACATTTTAAAAAAAAGTATAAAATAAAACCAGTTAAATAGCTCAAGCCATCCAATTAGCCTGAACACGATCCGTTTAGCTAAGCATATTTGTGAAGTAACTTGAATTTCTTCTTATGAGTAACGTTAAACCTGTGAATTTTGTGTTGGATTTCTTGAGAAATTCACACTCATAGGATCAATTAAGAAAATATTTTGTTTAAATTTTATTTTTAATGAATAAGATAGTTCTTTAAATTAAAACTATATGAAAAAACTTTATTCTTATTAGATTAAAATAATGTAAAGAATTCCAATAGATCTATGGTCATTTGTTTTTATATACTTTTTATAGGGAAATTGAATATGAGGCTGTTACATATCCAACTTAAATGCAAAACCTGTCAAAACTACGTAGTTTTGATTAAATTCAACTAATTTCTTTAATCCTCTATTTTCTTTTCTAATTATGTCTTTGTCCGGTGCAAATTTTGGTTACCCAATTCTTTTTGTATTTGTCCAAGCATCTTCTACATTAATTCCTGTTAGCATAGGTCGATTATGCTCCATGATAAAATCCTTTAAAACTGGGTTAATCAATTCCTCATATTTTCTTATCGTTTTTCACCGTATTATAAAATTGTCAAGAAAAAGACTACCTCGCAAAAGCTATCAGGTCAGGGATTAAAAGGATAAACAGATTCAATGATTAATTCATTCTCACCTCATTATAGATCCCATTGTATGCTTAGGTTTCAGAATACGGATGTATTTTGAGCCACCAGTTCATACTAACCTCATTTTCAAGGAAGTAATTTAATTTTGATTAAATCAGTTTAATGAAATTTTTATCATGGAATATTATCAATTTTTGAATAGAGGATTGATGTAGAAGATGTCTAGGAGAAAGTAGTACATGCTTGGGGAAACGAAATTTACAAACGTAAATAGAGAATTAAAAAACAATTAGTTGAATTTATAAAAAAATACGTAGTTTTAATGAGTTTCACATCTAAGTTAAATGTGTAACAACCACATATTCACTTTCCTCATTTTTTATTAATTAAGTATCGAAGGTTTTTATGATCAAAGATTTATAATGCTTTTAACTTTTCACACTTTTATTAAATATGTTAGTTGAGTGCCAGAAAATGCTCCATTTTTAATATATTTTAATAGGAAACAAAATTTATGGATATATTAAAAAAATAAAAGAAAAGCAAATGGATAATTAAACTCAGTGAGCGGATTTGTGGTGATTTGTGGTTTCACGTGACCATATTGAAAGCAAGTTAACCCATCATTTAAAATTATGTAAGGAGGGTTTGTAAATTATAGGGTATGGTTTTGAGTGGTTATGAGTGTACATTATAGGGTGGAGAGATAAAATGTAGTGATTTTTTGTAAATTTGTGGAAAAGGTAGTGATTTTTTTTGTACATTTTAGGGTGGAGAGAGAAAACTGTAATGAAAAATATATAAAAAATATTATTTAATTAAACAGGAGAGAGAAATGTAGTGTTTTTAGTGTAATTATATAATATATATGGATATAGGGATAGGGAACGGGATGAGAATGCTCTTAGGGGGTGTTTGGCTGAGCTTTTTAAATTGCTTTTTTGCTTATTTGATTTCTGAAAAGCAAAAGTAACTTTTGAAAAGCTCCAATTTAAAGCTTTTGGAGGATTTTTGCCAAACATATTTTGCTTTTCAAAAAGCAAACAAACAAATAAGCAAGTTTTAAAAGCTCATCCAAACACCCACTTAAGATATAGATGCTATAGTAGGGATTAAAATATGCAAATATATTTTAGATTATCCTTTTTACTAAAGAGCTAGTGTGATTTCCGATGCAATAAATAGATTGGTTGGTATTAATTTGAATGATCTGTTATTTTGTTATGATGCATCCTTAAAAAACACAAAAAATAAGTTCATGGTAAGCCAAAATATGACGTACGTTTTCCATAAGTCAAAATCATAAAACTCAAGACGATTTTGAAATACCTGATATTCTAAAAGGATATCAACAAATGTTATAGATTGATTGAAACCTATAAAATCGAATACCAATACCGGTTCTGATCATACTGATATCGATGTTGTTAGGCTGGAATCAGTTTTATTTTTTTATGAAATCGCAAAAATACCGACACTCGTATAATTTACAAGATAAATAAAAAAATGCTCTATTTTAGACACAATTCTATTTTCAATGAAATTTGTTCGAAAATGTCAAGATAAAAAAATTAAATCAAATTGCTTTTTTTAACGATAAACACATTTGTTTTTTTATTGAGATATATAATGCAAGTTACGGGAGAAAAAAATCTAATTGCTTTTTCACATGAATTAGATAAGAAATACTTAGGTCATTGTTAGACTTCTTTACGGTAAACAAATGCTAGGCTACAAAAGGTGACAACTTCTAAAATAACTATTGGACGTGTTGTGGGTAAAATTTAAATGTTAGGTCACAAGAGAATCTTGTAGTGTATCAAGATCATAAATAGAAAGGATCCTTACTAAGTATTATTAGTAAAAATATTATCTTTTCATCATTGACTTGGTCTTGCAGACAAAGGTCAGGAATTAATATCCAACTAAAGACTTGGTCAAGCTATTAAGGATAAAAGACGTTGGAGGCTCGTAACGCTTCCATGATCAATGTCAGGGAAATTAATGCTCATTATTGCTAGTTATTATTAAGTTATTCTTCTTGTAACTATATATAAAAGAACTCTTGATCGCACAAGACACATTACACACACCAGAACGCACTTAGTTGTACTCATAGCAGCGATCAAAGCACTTCCACACTTGTAATAATCACTTTTTATTAATGTTTTGGTCAAAAATTAACAACAGTGATTTCGTAACCAAATTAGTAAATCGGGACTAGGTGCTTGTAAAGATGGCTTGAACACAAAGATTTGTTGCGAGGAAAAAAACTGTTATCATTAGGATAACAAGAATAAAACCCCGGGTGGTGAAAACTATCACCACCGGTTTATTAGTAATAAAGGTGATTACAAGTGTGGAGCTTACTTGATCGTGATTACAGAGAATGCGAGTACTAGTAAGTCTCGAGTGCTAGAGTGTGTGCTTTGATCAACGTTTAGAGCTCTAGTTATAATGAACAAAGTCTAACAACTATTGCCTATAATTTAGGAAATGTGAGACCGAAACCAATTAGCCATTAATTATTCAATCCAACACGTTTTCCTTATCGGCCACGTTCCAATAACAGCAAGTGCGAGTCTTCGGGAGATCATAGCAACGGTCATTGACCTGGTGAACAAGGAAAGTAGCTGACAATGTGTTAGTTATATAATATAATTAGGATACCTGTCATCTTTGGAGGATACCGTATCCTAGACTACTATGAATAGTGTTTGCTGAGGATACTGAAAATCCGAGCCCTAACAATTGTCCCCAAATTTAACAGTTGTAGATATGGTTTACAGCTGTAAAATTTTTAAATTTTGAATTTTGAATTTCTGCATGTATGGACGATCTTGGTTACACGTGTTCATCATCCGTGACTCTTAAGCATTTATATTTATCCAAGATAAATATTCCTAATTCATTCCACCGTCTTCATAGGTAATATAATCTTTTCTTATTTCTCTTGATCTTCATTTTCTCAAATCATGAGTCCAAAGCTCCATAGGTTTGGTGTCGAAGATTTTGTATCACAAAATCTCCTTGCTAGTCCAGTGAGTGAGATATGTATTTTTGGTGATACCGATATCACTAATCTGCGGTCTCGAGGTTGTTTTCCTCCGCGGACTGTTTTTAGACCTTTCGACGCCGCCTTTTCTTCTGACCATGCTTCAAAAACCTGGATCTGTTTTCCGTTTTTGCCGTTTAAAATTGGCTTTTCGTACTCATTTTCTGCCTTTACCACAGAGTTCTTTTCCAGAACTGGTCTTAATTTCGCCCAAACCATGCCGATGGTTTGGTGGACCTTGTTCGTTCTGGAGAGATTGATCGCCGATCATGCTCTTGATTTCACCCTTTCTGAGCTTACATCCGTGTATGATCTTCGTAGCCACAGATCTTCAAGATACCTTCTTAAACTAAATCTGGCCGAACCCCGCTCGTTCTGAAAAACACCCAGAATAACGACCAGTGGAAGAGACAATTCTTCTTTGTTAAGAGAGATTCTCTCCAACATTCTGATAATCTTCCTTATCTCTGGGTCTCCAAAAGTAGGATACCTTATTTTGAAGTCTTATGCTGATCCGTTTACATCTGACACGCTTTTTTTTGTTTTTTTGCAGCCTTGAAGCTTTTCGAGATTGCCCCTCCCACCAAAGAGACTGAGGCCAAACTTGATTCTTTCTTTCTCATTGACGAGGAGGAAAGGACGTTTTATTTTCAGCCAAGCCTCCAAGAACCATCATCTTCAGCCGACTCCGTTATGTCTGGTAAGGAACATTGAATTGTTAGTATAAATATTCTAAGGATTAGGGATACTAACCTGTATACTCGTAGGTAAATCTGCCTCAGTCTTCGATTTGGATGACATTAACAGCATGGTCTCTACCCGTAGCACTAAGAAAAGAAAAGCCGCTCCTGTTCCCCAGTCTAAACCCGAGGGCAGTCGTGACAAGGCTTCGAAAAAGAGGAGGACTCAGGATACCTCCGACTCCTCTCCGACATGTGATCTCGAGTTCAATCAGGTATGTCCTTGTGTTTCACCCTTGTATCATGTAGATAACGTATGCTGAAGCTATTTCGGTTTGTTCAGGGGCTAGGATTGTTATCTTCCAAATTCAACGATTTCCATCATCAGCTCCTTGAGGCCAACACTCGTATTGCCGAGATGTTGATGATCGCGAATGCCAAAACCGGCCTTCTTGACAAGAAGAAGAAAGAGATCGATGACTTGAAGCAAGAACTCTCGCTTGCCAAGAAGGAGCTAATCCACTAAGAGGCAGATCGTCTTTGCAGATCCAGGAGGTTACCGATGGAGCGAAGAAATCGGCTGCTGTCTCCATCTTCCAGTCCCGGCTTAGGATGGCTAAGGAGGCTAAGGATGTAGGGCTAGAGACCCCTTTTTGGGATGTGGCTTCTTGGGAGAGAGTCTTGGCCGAGCTTAATGGTGAGAATGTGGAGGATGCTGATCCTAGTGGAGCGGAGAAGGTTGCGGAGGAGGCAGTGGATGTGGTGATCAAGGACGCGGTGAAGGCGGTCGGTGGTGAGGTGCAATTGGGCGATGATAGCAGTAAAGAAAAAGCTTGAGCCCAATTTTTAAGGTTTATGTGTTTGTTGGTTTGTGATGTTGGGTTGTAGTTGTTGTTGAACAATCTTTATATTCAAGACTGTCTTGAACAATATTATGCTTAGGATATTAGGATACATGGGTGGAGGGATCTTGACTTTCCAAGACGAAGCCCATGTTATCTTGACTTTTGGACATCTGGCAATATTCGGGTAGAGGGATCTTGGCTTTTCAAGACGAAACCCGGGTGTTGCCTTTTTAATTTCCTGCACTTATGGTTAGTAATAATATAATCTTTTGGCTTTAAGCATTGTGTTCAGTAACTTGTAAATTTTAGTTGGAATATTATTTTAATTTTCTGGAATAAGTTACTTCGAGGATAATGTATCCTAATAACATGCTTCTTGAATATTTTGAGGATTATAGTTTCAGAAATATTTCTTTAAGACTCTTTATTAAAATATCCTGAGGATCATATATCCTAAACATAAAATGTTTTAACGATTACATATTTTTAGAAAACATAATCAAAAGACTTATTAGGAACCGATAAAAAATATCTTAAGGATAATATATCCTTATGTCTTGTGTGAGTTATCATAATTAAACCAAAAGATTACACGAATCGAGTGATAAAACTAAAAGTAAAGAGTACTTTCGTGGAGATCATTTATAAATCTAATAGGCTTACATGTGATGTCCCCAATCGTTGATCTTTTTAAGCATCATGCTTCTGGGATTTTGCTAAGTTAAAAACAACTTAGTAACCTTTTTATATTTAGCGATCTGTCAAAACAAAGTTAGATAATTCTGGCGATAAAGCCCATTTACTGGCGATAAAGCCTTTTCACTGGCGACTAGGCCTTTACTTGAGAGACATGAAAATGTCTAAACTTGAGATAAAACTGGGGAAAGTCCCAAATGTGTGGGCATGATAATGCTAAGACTTTGGATAACATGAAAATGTTTTAAACCTTAGATAACATGAAAATGTATAAACCATATGTGTGACACGTCTGCCACTTATCTTAAGGATTTGGTATATAGCCAACAACAAACGGATTATCAGCTGGTCTGGTCCGCCTGCCTAGAACTATATCCGAATCATCGTGCGCTCCAGGCGGCGTTAGAAAGGTGAAGACCTTTAAACCTTACAAGATATCCGGGATATCATATTCGTGCGCTCCAGGCGTTCGATAGAAAGGTGAAGACCTTTAAACCTTAGGGGATATCAGGGATATCATATTCGTGTGGGAGGTGATCAGCCTCTGACAGTTGTGGGGATAATATATCCTTAGGATAACTGCAAAACACTATGCTCTTAATGAGGGGTGGGTGTTAGCCTGGCTAACACCCCTCCGATGCTTAAGTCGGTAAACTTGATTTAGAGATAATAAAGTTCAAAAAGTGTAAAAATAGATGAGGGAACATACCTTTATTCTGAGGATACGAACATACCAGTTAAGGATACTAACAAAAATACGCTTTAAGGTGGATAACATTCCAGGCTCTTGGTATAGGAACACCTTCCATAGTTGTTGGTGCATAAATGTCAGTAGTTCATATGTCTAATGTCTGTAATCGAGTCTGTAATATTGTTTATGTATTTGTTTGTTTAAAGCGAAGTTGTTGACAAGTTCGCTTAGGCGAACTTGTTAACCAAGCGAAGTTGTTGACAAGTTCGCTTAGGCGAACTTGTTAACCAAGCGAAGTTATGGACAACTTCGCCTGAGGCGAAGTTGTCGTGTATTTATATAGGTTACGGATTATTGTTTAGTAGTTGTTCAAGTACGTGTAAATCAGTGAGTCAAGTGACGTGAGATCGAGAGTCTGTAACTGTGATTATATCACGTGTTGAGTTATTAATATAACGTGAGTTTGTTCGTATCGTATTCGTGTGTTCGTGTGTTTGTGTTCTACGTCCGTAACGATCTACACAGGGATTCCGCACCTGTGTATATCGGGATATCTCGTGTGATCCGTCCAGGGAACCTACAATTGGTATCAGAGCTTTTGCTCGATTGTGTGGTTCGGGATATTCACGCGGGTGTAGAATTCGTCCCGTTTCGACTATTCACGGGACGAGTTTTTGGTGTTTTTGCTCATTCTAGCCTCCTACCAGTGTGTTCAAGCCTTTAAACCGTCAAAAACCTCGTTAAAATCCGATTTTCAGATCTGCAGAAAGTTTGAGTTCGTCAGGCGAAGTTGCCGTCAGGATACGTAGGGTTTCGGCGAAGATATAAAGAGAAGCGAAGTTATTTACAACTTCGCCTACCTTCTCAACTTCGCCTAACTCAGCGAAGTTCTCATTAAGTTCGCCTAGCTCAGCGAATTTTTCTTCAAGTTCGCCTACTTTCTAAGTTCGCTTACCCTAAGCGAAGTTATTCTCAACTTCGCACAGTCACGCGAATTTAAGAAAGATCCAGCGAAGTTATTACTTAAGTGAAGTTATCCTTAACTTCGCCTACAGTACTGTTCAGAGGAAATTTTTTTAACTTTGCCTACTCAGAATTTTTCGGGTTTCTTAGTCTTCAAGAAGGATGTCGTCGATCAACATTTCGGAGCTTGTAAAGATGGAAGTTGAAGCGGGGTCAGCTACAAAGGCCCCAAGGTTGCTGAATGGAACCGATTTTGTCGCGTGGAAGGATCGGTTCATACAATACGTTAAGTACCAGGATGCGAAAATGTGGGTATGCATCCAAGATGGATATATTCCACCAGTCATGGAGTATGAGGGTCGAGACCAAATCAAGAAATACAGTAAAATGGAAGAGGAGGAGAAAAAGATGTATGAAGCCGAAAGCAAGGCTCATGCTGCAATCACAATGGCTCTTCCACAGGAGATCCTCCATACGTTCAGAAAGTATACATCAGCTAGAGAGCTTTGGGAAGCTCTTGAGAACAGATTTGAAGGGAATGTAGGTATTCGGGCTTCAAAGATAAAGTTGCTCAAAACTCAATTTTCAGTTTTTAAGTACTTGAAGAACGAATCTCTTGATGATATTATCACTCGATATTATCATCTAATGACTGAATTGAGTAACTACTCCATTTCTTACCGAGAAGAAGAGATTGTGGAAAAGCTTCTCGATGCCCTCCCACCAAAATGGGAGATGTATACTGTACTGATGAGGGAAGACAAGGACTTCCCTACTTATGATCTTGAAACCACTGTTAACAAGCTCAGAACTTTTGAGCTTAATATGGTAAGAAAAGAAACATCTATGGATCAGGTTCAAGATCCAGGCATGTACGGTGCTAAAGTAAACTCCAATTCAAGTTCAAAGACTGATTCTGCCGCCTACTACTCGAAGGGCGAGTCGGGTGCCAAGTCTTCACAGGAGGGGCATGTGTCAGTAAACTCAAATGGGGATGTTTGCTTTGTAGCCGGTGGATCAAGTGGTACTCAACAGACAGCAAGCAAGATTAGTGGATCTTCAAGTTCCTCAAGCAATAATTACTCTAAGATGCCAATGAGCGTCAAATCTGCTGAAGAGCAGTTTGGCCTCTATGCTTCGTTTATTGCTTCATATGAAAACTATATTCAAGGAAAGGTTGTTGATCCAGCGATGCTGGATGAAGACTATGACCAGATCGATGCTGATGATCTGGAGGAAATGGATTTACAATGGCAGATGGCCATGATAGTGAGGAGAGTGAAGAAGTTTATGAGAAAGACGGGGAGAAAGTTTGTTGGTGGCAGGCCAGGGTTCGACAAGTCTAAGGTGAGGTGCTATAACTGTCAACAAAACGGGCACTTTGCCAAAGAGTGCAGAAACGAGCGAGTTGAACGTGGTCATGGCCGGTCTGCACAGCACACTGGGAATAGTAAAGAAATCAATGCCATGATGTCCAGAGAAGCAGGTGAATACAACTGGAACCTGCATTCGAATGAAACTAGTGAGCAGGCAAATATGGCTAAGGTTGAGAATGAAGAATGTGAGAAGATTACCGGAGAAGAGAAAGCTACTGGTAAGGAAAAAGCTTTCATGGCAGATAACAAGGATCAACTCTCCGAGGTAAGTTCTAAACCTATTTGTACTAAATGTGAGAATTTGTCTGAGCAACTTACTACCATAACTGATCAGTATGTTCGTTTAGATGCTGAATTTAAAACTCTTAAAGAAGATCATCACTTTATGAAAGCAAGAGAAAACAGTTTCAAAGTTAAAATAAAAGCGTGTGAAAAAGATGTTAAAAGCTTAAAAACAAAACTTGCTGAAAAAATTGAAGTAATTGATCTAAGTTATGAGGTTTTAGAAGAAAAGACTAAACTGATTGCTGAACGAGAAAAGCAGATTGCTGACCACCAGGTGAAAGTGGTGGAACTGAACCGAAAACTTGAGCAGTTCAGAAATTCCTCAGCTATTCTTGATCACCTTGTTAGTGATCAAGGTACCTCTACGAAGAGGGGAGGAATTGGTTATCACGAGGTTCCACCACCTTATAACCACAATTACACTTTTAACCCTAGTGTTCAGAAATCTGTTGATTTTGAAGTTCCTCAGACAGTTCCAATCAAGGTTACGAGTAAAGAACCAAGTGTTAGTAGTGGCGAAACGAGTTCGCCTGTTTCAAGTGTGAAAATTTCTGTTACGAGTCCAATCTCATCAGATTCGGATAAGATGTCCGAATCGGGTAAGACAAAAGAGAAGGTAGTGTTACCCACTGGTGGAGAAAAAGATAAAACTTATAAAAAGAGTACTCCACTCAACCCGTACGTCCCACCTTATGTGAGACGAACGGCCGGTAACACAGCCTCGACATCCAAAACAACCTTTGAAAAGAAAATGGAGCATAGGTGTTGTTTTAGGTGTAATAAGTTAGGACATCTTGTTGCAGATTGCCCTCTGACGTCGAAATTCAGAGGTGTGAGGCCTATTAAAACTGAGCATAAGCCTAATGGTAATATTAATACTGCTAAAAATGAAAACCCTTCAAAGTTCCGAAAAGTAACTAATTCAGGTTTTCACAGAAACAAACCTCAGTTTAACAATGCTAATAACCAAACCACAAGATATAATACTTTCAATATACATAGGTTTGGAAGGCCTCACACTCAATTTCCAAGGAGATTTCCTAATAGGACTGACAGGAATTATCCAGATGCTAACTTTGGAAAGCAGAAGTACGGGATGTATAGATCCAAGACCAATTGGTCTTGGGTCCCTTGATTCTAATCCTTTGCTTTATTGTGCAGGAACAGTTGAACAGGGCTGCCCACAGTCTTTGGATTGTAGATAGCGGCTGTTCCCGGCACATGACGGGTAACAAATACTTGTTGCACGACTTAAAACCTGTTCAAGGAGCGAGAGTTAGCTTTGCCGGTGAAAGTGGAGGCAGAATTACTGGAAGAGGAACGGTGTCCAATGGAAAAATGACTCTTGAGAATGTGAACTTTGTAGAAGAGTTGAAGCACAATCTGCTGAGTGTGTCGCAGATTTGTGATAAGGAGTACACTGTTCATTTCACGAAGAATGAGGCGATCGTGTTGAAGCCTGGTTTTCAGATACCAGACGAGTGGATAGTGATGAAAGCTCCACGTGATACAAATACTTATGTGATGGATATGAGGTCTACTGAAATGGCCACGGAAGAATCATGTTTAATGACGAAAGCAAGCGAATCGGAATCCGAACTGTGGCACAGGAGGATGGGGCACATTCATCTTCGGAAGATGAACCACATTGTCAGGAATGGACTTGTGATGGGCGTTCCCTTGAAAAGTTTTAACTTTGAAGACAAATGTATAGCATGCAAGAAGGGAAAGCAACACAAGAAATCCCATCTCACCAAGAAGGTCAACTCTATTGCCAGTACTCTAGAATTGCTTCACATGGATCTCTTCGGTCCCGTATATGCAAAAAGTCTAGGAGGTACTTCTTACTGCTTGGTGATCACTGATGACTACTCGCGATATTCGTGGGTATATTTTCTGAAATCGAAAGATGAGACGGCTCAAATGGTGAAGAATTTGATTACCAAAGTTAAGAACGTCATGGGTAAAACCGTTAAGTTCATCAGGAGTGACAATGGAACGGAGTTCAAGAATTTTGAGATGGAGATCTTCTGTCTTCGGAAAGGAATTGAACACCAATACAGCGCTCCGTATACTCCGCAACAGAATGGAGTGGCTGAAAGGAAGAACCGAACTTTAATTGAAGGAGCCAGAACTATGCTGGCAGATTCGAAGCTTCCTGTGATGTTCTGGGCTGAAGCAGTTGCTACAGCCTGCTATGTTCTGAATAGAGTGTTAACTGTTAAGAGACTTGGTAAAACGTGTTACGAGCTTATGCATGGAAGGAAGCCCAACTTGAGTGGTCTTGAACCATTCGGGTCCCCTTGTTCGATCTTGAAGACAAATTCTAAATTTGGCGAAGTAGCCGATGAAGGAATCTTAGTCGGTTATGTTGTTGGTACTCCCAACAGACGTGTCTTCAATACTTCGACCTGCAAGGTGGAGGTGGTGTGTAACACCGACATCACAAGTTACCAACCGCCAAAACCAAGCAATGGACCTGCTGAGCTTTTCGACTATGTTAAGCTTTTTAAGTCTTTTAACATACCGGGTTTGGAAATTTCTGAAGAAGAAGAAAGAGTTGCGACGAAGATGATACTTGATGAGGAAGAAAATCTATTGCAAAGACAGCTGATTGATAAATGTCAACCTTCCTCATCAAACTCTACTGGTACCCCTGCTGCCTCAACTGAAGAAGAATTTATCAATCCTTTTCACTCTCAGCATGGAACAACCATTGACGAGATCTCTTCTAATTTGGAAGATAATTTGCATGTCGGTTCTGTTCCGACCACGAGAACTCATAAAGATCACCCTTTGGATAATGTGATTGGTGATGTGTCCTCCGGTGTACAAACGAGAAGTAGCTTGAATGAACACACCTGTGTTTATACAAGCATTAAGGAGACAGGAATAATCAATGAATGCCTGTGCACCTGCTTTATAAGCCAGATTGAACCGAAGAATTATCAAATGGCTTTAAAGGACAGCTCGTGGGTCGAAGCCATTCAAGAAGAGTTGGCTCAATTCGAGAAGATGGAAGTTTGGACTTTGGTTGAAAAACCAAAGAATGTGCATGCGATAGGCACAAAATGGGTGTTTAAGTGCAAGAGAGATGATAAGGGGATTATTATAAGAAACAAGGCGAGGCTAGTCGTTAAAGGTTTTAATCAACAAGAGGGGATTGATTATAACGAAGTGTTCGCTCCTGTCGCCAGGTTGGAAGCTATAAGATTGTTTTTAGCGTTTGCTGCTTATGAAAAGATGAAGAGTGCGTTTTTGAATGGGAAAGTTGATGAGGTTGTGTATGTTGAGCAACCTCCGGGTTTTCCTGACCCAGACTTTCCAGATCACGTGTACAGGTTGAGCAAGGCGTTGTATGGATTACATCAGGCACCTCGTGCCTGGTATTCAACTTTATCGGATTACTTGCTCGAGAATGGTTTTGAAAGAGGGAAAATTGATAGCACGTTGTTCTTCAAAAGAGATGGAAGCGACTTCCTGCTGGTACAAGTCTACGTGGATGACATTATATTTGCTGCGTCAAAAGTCTCCATGTGTCAGGAGTTTGAAGCCGTCATGAAGAAAAGGTTTGAAATGAGTGCTATGGGTGAACTAACTTTCTTTCTAGGATTGCAGGTTGATCAGAAGAAGGACGGGATGTTCATTCATCAGACGACGTATGTTCATGATGTGCTCAAGCGCTTCAAGATGGAGGACAGTTCTCCATATGATACTCCAATCTGCGTCAATCACAAATTGGGTGCTGAAGTAGACGGTGATGCAGATGTGGACCCAACTCAATATCGGGCAATAATAGGTTCTTTAATGTACTTAACTGCATCTAGGCCTGATATAATGTTTGCTGTTTGTCTTTGTGCACGTTTTCAGGCAAACCCAAAAGAATCTCATTTGAAAGGTGCAAAGAGGATACTGCGGTATCTCAAGGGCAAGCCGAAGCTAGGGTTGTGGTACCCGAGAGGAGGAGACTTGGAGCTAGTCGCTTACACAGATTCTGATTATGGAGGGTGCAATCAGAGTCGGAAGTCAACAACTGGAGGATGTCAGTTTCTTGGTGGCAGATTGGTGTCGTGGCAATGCAAGAAGCAGACTTCAGTCGCAATTTCAACCTGTGAGGCAGAATACATGGCAGCATCCAACTGCTGCTCTCAGGTTCTTTGGATTCAACAACAGTTGCGCGACTATGGTCTGAATTTCTTACTTACTCCTATTTGCATTGATAACACAGCTGCTATCTCAGTAACTAACAATCCCGTGAAACATAGTAAAACTAAACATATTGACATACGTCATCATTTTATACGGGATTGTGCTGAGAAGAAATTGATTGTGCTTGAAAAGGTGGATACGCTTGATAATTTCGCTGATTTATATACTAAAGCGTTTGACAAATCCAGATTTCAAAACCTTATTGAACTGAATGGAATGATCAATCCCGAGTAACCATGCTTTTCTTGTGATATTTAAAAAAATAAAAAAAAAAAAAAAAAAACGTCACTAATCGCTTAAAAATATGTCGGTTACATCAGTTTGAAGGACTTGTCCTCGGATATGTTTTGGTCCTCATTTTCTACTTGTAGATTTTGAGGATAGCCATTAACCAGATTACTGATAGTGACCGGGGCGTTTATGATGAGTTTTTCATTCTTTCGCTTAAAATTAGTCGATCATACTTAGTTAGAAGGACACATACTAGTATGTGGTCGGTCCAGCTGATCCATTGGATCTTCGGGATAGCCGTTTACCTGAAGACTTTGTTTTGGTCGGGGCGATTAATGTTAAAATTTTGAAAGAAATGGGAAATGAAATTATTTTTCAAGTCTGTTACTTCGTAAGAAGTTCGTTAGCTATGTTTAACATAAAATTGATCCAACCTTGGAAAATGATAGATATACTAATTCTGTGTGCTTAACTAGTGAAGTTATTAGGCTTAAAAGGCTTTAGGACAGTCATTGTATGTCATGGTAACTTTTTATGGTGCGTAAAAGTAGACGTGATACAAACTAAATCTACTTGATTTTACGTGGAAACTCCTTAAGAGTTTTGCATGTCTTCATATATATCTTTCCGAATGATAGGCAGAAAAGCGATTACCCAGTCATACACGAGCCCATGTGTGTTCTGATTCCCGTGAAGATAGCGTATCAAGATACTGCAGTGATCCAGATTCGGGACTTGCAGTTAATTTCTACTTTGAAGTCTATGTTTATTCGAAAAAAAAAATTATATTTGGAGCTATTGAAACATATTAGTGATGACAAAATCAAGACTTCACAATCATTGAGTAAGAGAGAAGAACGGGAAGCAGATCAAGAATACTTACAACTTAATCAGACACTATGGGTCGAGGTCAATTCGGGGTGACTTGGGGAAAGCCAAATACGCTTTGAGGATAGATAGGAGGCATCAAAATCTCTGAGTTGTTGCTCACTTAAATTTTGAGGCTTAATCGAACCTAACTCGTATCACAGAAACGATGAAAACCACTTTAAGTTATACCTGCTTACAACCTGTCTCTATATGTCATAATACAGCTAAACACGGATCTATGTGACAGTCACGTAATTAGTATGATTCCTGTTCGGATCTTTTCTAAAAATGTGGTAGTCCCTAACTAGACTGAAATTTGATCCCTTATACTTTAAATTTTTTTAAGTTTTTGTACTTAGATAGTTTTATGATTTTTTAACTGGTTACTTAGAATTGATCATGTCATTTATTTCTTAAAGGGAAGTTTTAAAGAGTTAATTGAAAAATGTTCAAATTATAAGGTTTGATTTGGTAAATATAGGCGATGTTGTTAAACAGGCGAAGTTGTGAATAACTTCGCCTAGGCGAAGTTATCCGTAACTTCGCCTGTATAACCCAGACCCTATATAAGGATGTTCAACAGTCAAAACTGTTCATCACTTTTCCAAAAATAGCGAACTTATCCGGCGAACTTAGTGCTTTTCCGGCGAACTTATTGTTTATTTCGATTCCGAGTTATTTTTCCCAGATTTCATTAAGATTCAAGGTTCGAGATGTCGATTTATCATATATTCCATGTTCATTCATGCTAATCAGGGGTCGTTTGGACCGATTTCGAAACCTCGGACCATCGGAATTTAAAAACCGATTTTCAAAACTTGTTTTTACGTGTTAAGAACCACTTTGATCGTCTAGATAACCTTAACATCATGTTTTCCGAATTCCTTAATCACTAAAAAATCAACTGCACGTTGTTCCATAATCCTTACAGTCGCCGATTCAGATTCAGGCGAAGTTATGGTTTAGGCGAAGTTATCCGTAACTTCGCCTGAAGCTTAAGTTCGCCTGAGGCGAAGTTATCCGTAACTTCGCCTGAAACTTAAATTCGCCTGAGGCGAAGTTAACATTAACTTCGCCTAGATCATTTTTACTTAATGTTAATAAGACGAACTTAAAGCTGAAGCGAAGTTGTTCCCAACTTCGCCTCATCTTTAACTTCGCCTATACAGAGTTTATCACAACTTCGCTCATGGTAACCAGCGAACTTGTGTTATTCATTAACGTTTATCTAACTTGGTTCGTTTGTTGCAGATATGGCTGCAGTAGCTGGTGCTGGAGGTGCAGGAGGAGACGATGGTGATAACCAACGGCAATTTTTCCCGGGTCACAATATGTACATCACTCTTGACCCGGAAGCGAGCGGCGTTGAGGATTACCGCGAGATTATTACTTTCCTCATACGCTCGAGGATTTTTCATGCTATCACGAACACTCTGCCGATATCCTTACCAAATATCGAAGACTTTTGGCAGACGGTAGAATACGATTGTCGTGTTGAGCCCCCGGTCATGCGAGCGACTGTGAACAATCAACAGGTTCAGTTCAATTCTGAACAGATTCGGGTGGCGTTACGGTTTGGAGAAGAGACGAGGGACGACCCAACTGAGTTTGTGGCTCCGTTTCGTGATGGAGCGTTTCTCCGAATGGGCTATTCTGGTCCATTAGGCGATTCACAGAGACGGAAGGGTTTTCTACTTGACCAGTGGCGCTTCCTCATGCACGTTATGATAGTTTGCATGTCTGGGAGGAAGGCGGGCACTGATGGTATGGGTGCGACCATGCAGTCCGCAATGACTGCACTGACTTACAATAAACGCTATAGTTTTAGTCAGATGGTCTTTTACGAGATTGACAGACAGAGAAGGGCGATGGCTCGGGAGCGGTTCATTATGTATCCACGTTTCATCCAGATGATATTGAACCATGTGGCTCCGAATCTACCTCAGCGACGACCGATCAGATACGTGGAATCTGTGAGCAAACGTATCTTTGCTCAATGCCGCACTTCGAGTGCGAGGAGCAACCCTGAACGTCGTCCAAGGCATACTCCACTGTTTGGGTTTTTAATCAACCCAGAGTATGTTCCTGCTGGTGGGGACGAGTTCAGAGATCCTCAACCGCGACAGGCAAGAGCAACTCAAGCTGCATCTGCTGTGCCTGTTGTGTCGGCTGCAGAGGATATAGATCTTGATGCTGTCTTTGGGGGTCAAGGTTATTTCGATATGGATCAAGTTGTTACACATGAAGAGGTGCAGGTCTCTACTGCACAGGGTTCGGGTGTGAGTGTTACTAGAGCAGCAACGTCGATGGCTGACTCAGATTTGGATGAGATCATGAATGAGGGGAGACGGTTGATGGTGTCTCGAGAGAGAACTTTTGGGAAGAGAAAGAGAACGGAGGATGATTATGAGTCAGAAGAGGAAGAAGATATACATAAGCTGATACGACGTTCAAGACAGGAAAGGACAGGTGCTGGTATGGGATCTGGAGAGACTTCAAGGTTGGTACGTTTCGCTCCGGCTGCACTGTCTGGTATGTCTATCGTTCCTACTTCTGTACAGGTTACAAGTACAAGCGCTGCGGATGTTCCCGTGGTGGCTACATCATCTGCTGGCATTCCATCTACCACTACCATCCAGACGTCGACTCCGGAGATTGTGTCTCTACCACCTTTAACGCTTACTCAGTCGGTGGTTGCTGCACGATTTGTAGAGTCAACGGTCGTCACTACTGCAGGGTTATCAGGTATGGTACCACCTGCGGTTACGCCTGCTTCTGATGTCTCGCCTACGCCTATGTCAGACTCAGAGAGAATAGCTTCACTAGAGCGGATCGTGGCAGAGCAATCGAAGACTGTTCAACGCCTAGTAGAAGCAAATCAACTACAGTCATCCCTCCTGGTTGAGCATGGGAAAATTATAGATGCCTTGAAGGAGTTCTTGGCATCTCAGGGGGAGATGAGCTGTAAGGGCGACGAGCTAAGGACGAAGAGAAGAAATGACCAAGACGATGATCCCAATGCATCGAAAGATGCAGGTGGTGAGCTGCCAAGAACTTCTCAAGCTCTTGGTACTTCCACAGCTCAGGGGGAGTCTGCCGACGCGGCTGGTGGTTCTGGTGGTGATGATGTGGTGTTGGTTGATGATGACGTGATTGATGCGTTGAGGGAACTTGACGATGATATGTTCAGCGACGATGTGTTATTTGATGAAGATGTGCTGCCGAGTGATGTGATTGAGAAGATCGGTGAGCAGATTGAGATTGAGAATGAGATTGAGGAAGGAGAGATAGTAGAGGAAAATGTCGAACATGACATTCCAGAGGTTGAGAAGGCCGATATGGGTGATCAGACGGCAGTTGAAGATACTGAATGGGAAGAGCAGCCGAGGTGGAAGGAAGGATATGCTCAATGGTTCGTCAAAACGAAGAAACCGGTAGTCCCTACAATGTTCAAAAAGAGTTACAATATTAAGGGCTATGCTGAAGCAAAGAAAGGGATTATATGCTGGATTTATGATGAGCAGTTGCGGCTCTTCGTGATTAAACGATATGATGGAATTCAGTACCTTAGAAGAATGTTGAGATCGTTAAACACACTGCCTGAGTGTGAGGTTAAAGACTTAGCCAGATTGGGGTTGATCAATCGAAGTGACGATAATATGGCTAGAGTCATAGGGAAAATCGTATGGAAATAGAGCATAAAGGAAAAGAAGTTTGAGCTGTTGAAACCACAGAAAGGGAAACTTGTTGAAGACAAGGATAGAGGTTTGAGAGCTGATAGAAAGCCTTGGATGGTTATGAAGTATAAACCAATCCGGTGCCTTAAAGAAGTACCGATGAAGCTTATGCCCAAGGATGTGCTCAAAGACCTAAAGTGGTGGTTCGTTGATTGTGAGACAGCGGAGGCAGTGATGGAAGATGAGGATGAACAAGAGATTCTTAGAGTTTACGATCCGATGCATCTTGTTAACTTATCGCAAGCTGATCTGAAGGTGCTTAACGAGAAGAAAATCTTTTATATTCCAGCTTGGAAGGACGAAGCAAGAAAGTATCAACGAGTTGTGTCGGTGTGTGTTAGAGAAGGAGTGCACGCGTGAAGATACAGGATTACGAGACAAGAGCTGAAAGATCAAGATATGAAGCTACTGCCAAGGGGGAGTCTGTTGGTGCATAAATGTCAGTAGTTCATATGTCTAATGTCTGTAATCGAGTCTGTAATATTGTTTATGTATTTGTTTGTTTAAAGCGAAGTTGTTGACAAGTTCGCTTAGGCGAACTTGTTAACCAAGCGAAGTTATGGACAACTTCGCCTGAGGCGAAGTTGTCGTGTATTTATATAGGTTACAGATTATTGTTTAGTAGTTGTTCAAGTACGTGTAAATCAGTGAGTCAAGTGACGTGAGATCGAGAGTCTGTAACTGTGATTATATCACGTGTTGAGTTATTAATATAACGTGAGTTTGTTCGTATCGTATTCGTGTGTTCGTGTGTTTGTGTTCTACGTCCGTAACGATCTACACAGGGATTCCGCACCTGTGTATATCGGGATATCTCGTGTGATCCGTCCAGGGAACCTACAATAGTGATTAACCTGTAGGCCCCTTTTCCTACTTCTAAATCAATCAAGTAAGGGCCTTCCTACTTTGGAGCTAGCTTTCCATCTGCTGGGTTAGTGGTATTCGGAAACGCTTTTCTTTACACCATATCTCCTACTTGGAATCTTCAAATTCTGATATTCTTGTTGTAGGACTTGGCTATTCTTTGTTAGTATGCCGCCATTCTGATTCTGGCAAGATCTCTGAGTTCATCAATGGTATCCAAGTCTTCAGTAAGGCTTTGGTTGTTGGACTCGGTATCTTGGATGCTGGTTCTTGCTGTGGGGATCACCATCTCTGTAGGAATAACAGCTTCGGTCCCAAACACCAAAGAGAAAGGTGTTTGTCCTGTTGCATTTTTTGAAGTGGTTCTATCAGCCCAAAAAACAAATGGTAGTTCTTCAGCCCATTTTCCTTTCTTGGATCCCAATTTCTTCAAATTGCTGATGATGATCTTATTACTCGATTCCGCTTGACCATTAGCTTGATGATGTATTGGAGTTGAAGTCACCATCTTGATTCCCCAACTTTCACAAAAGTTGGTTGTTCTACTACCGATGAATTGTGATCCAGTGTCACAAACAATCTCTGCTGGGATACCAAATCTTGTCAGGATGTTGCGTTTGATGAATGAGATCACATCCTTTTCTTTAACTTGAACAAATGCCTCTGCTTCGATCCACTTGGAGAAGTAATCTGTCATGGCCAGCATAAAGATCTTTCCCCCAGGAGCCTTGGATAGCTTTCCCACAATATCCATTCCACATTTCATAAACAGCCACGGGGATATGATAGGATATAACGGTTCAGCTGGTTGATGCAATATGTTGCTATGTCTTTGGTAAGAATCACACTTCTTGGAGAAATCCATTGCATCTTTCTTCATTGTTGGCCAGAAGTAACCTGTCCTCAGTATCTTGGATACTAAGGCCCTGCCCCCAGTGTGGTTTCCACAATCAGCTTCATGTATATCCTTGAGAACTTCTTGTGCTTCTTGATATTCCAAGCATCTCAAGTATGGACCTGCAAGTGATTTTCTATACAACACATTATCTAGGATAATATACTGGGTTACCTTCATTCGGAACGCTCTGGGATTTTCTCCTTCTAGGATCTTGTTATCCTGAAGATACCGTATTATGGGACTGGTCCAGGATATTGGATCGTCTTCAGTTTCTGAAGTCTCCATGATTTCGTAGTTCTCCTTTGTTGCTGGAGTCAAGATATGAACGATGGGTATCTTGATATCATCTGGTATCTTGAGAGCTGATGCTAAATTTGCTAAGGCATCTGCTTCAGTGTTCTCTTCCCTTGGTACCTGTATTATATCAAATGTTTCGAAACACATAGCTAATTTCTTAACTATTTCTAAATACTTTCCTAGGTTTTCTGCATTCACTACATAAGAGCCATTAAAATGGTTAGCTAGTAACAAAGAATCAATATAAACTTGAAGATACCTGACCTTCATATCCTTAGCTAATTGTAAACTAGCTATTAAGGCTTCATATTCAGCCTCATTATTAGTAGTCTGAAATTCACAAGATATGGATAGAGGGATAATGTCCCCATGTGGTGATTTTAGCAAGATACCTAGACCTGTTCCTCTTATGTTGGAGGCACCATCAATATGCAAGGTCCAATTTTCCTTGACCTCCAATTGCTGAACTTCTTTTTCTACTTCTTCAATTATATCCTGGCTAAAATCAGCCACAAAATCGGCAAGTGCCTGAGATTTGATGGATGTCCTCATCTCATATAAGATATCATATGCACTAAGTTTTACAGTCCATTTTTCCATCCTACCTGACATTTCTGGTTTCCTCAAAACAGCCTTAATAGGATAGTTAGTCTTTACATGTATAGCATGAGTTTCCAAGTAATGTCTTAGTTTAGTAGAAGTCATTATAAGCGCTAAAATTAACTTTTCAAGATAAGAGTACCTGGATTCAGCATCTAGTAGACTTTTACTTACATAATATATTAGATGTTGTTGACCTTCATGATCTTTAACCAAGACAACACTGATTGCGCTCCCAGAAACGGCTAAGTACAGGGATAATGGCTCCCCATCAACTGGCTTCATTAGGAGTGGTGCTGAGGAAAAGTATTCCTTTAAGGATACCAATGCCCTTTCTTGCTTCTCTCCCCATTCGAACTTCTGATTCTTTCTTAGGATATCATAGAAGTCTTTACACTTCTCTAAAGATCTTGAGATGAATCTGTTGAGAGCAGCTATTCTTCCGGTCAACCTTTGGATATCTTTGACATTTCTTGGTGATTTGATATCCAGGATAGCCTTGATCTGCTCTGGGCTTGCTTCTATTCCTCTTTTGGTGACCATGTATCCCAGGAATTTTCCTGCTTTGACCCCAAAGTGACACTTGGCTGGATTCAACTTCATTTTGTATTCATCCAGGATATCAAATGCTGTTGCCAAGTCTTTGAGATGATCCTCGGTCTTCTTTGACTTTACAACCATGTCATCTATGTAGACTTCCATCGTGTCCCCCAGTTGGTCTTTGAACATCATGTTGACTAGCCTCTGGTATGTTGCACCTGCATTTTTCAGTCTAAAAGGCATTGCGGTATAACAGTATATACCTGTGGGAGTCATGAAGGCTGTGTCTTCTTGATCTGAAGGTTCCATTTGAATTTGTTGAAATCCTGAGAATGCATCCATGAAGGTTAGCAGTTCATGGCCAGCAGTTGCATCCACCATTGAGTCAATGTGTGGGAGTGGAAATGGGTCTTTTGGACAGGCCTTATTCAGGTCTGTGAAGTCCACGCACACTCTCCACTTTCCATTCTTCTTCTGGACCACAACTAGATTGGCTAACCATCTAAGATAATGGACCTCTCTTATCATTTTGGTCTTGAGCAGCTTCTGCACTTCTTCTTGTATGATAACTTTTCTCTCAGGAGCAAACTTCCTTTGTTTTTGATATACAGGCCTGAAAGATTTATCTATACCAAGTTTATGAGTAATTATGGATTTAGAGATACCAGTCATATCTTCATGTTTCCAGGCGAAAGTGGAGGCTCTTTTCCTCAAGAATGATATCAATCCTTGTTCGATATCCTCAGGCATACCTGATCCTAATAATACTTTGATCTCGGTATCCTGAGGATCCAAGGATATTTCATTCACTTCTTGGTCTCTAGCCTGTAGGACCTTCCCTGGTTTTTTCTGTAATTGCTATGCTTGAGTAGGCTTTGTAGTCCATTTCATTGATGAAGCATAACATTCCTTGGAATCTTGCTGATCGCTTTCAATTTTGATGACTGCCCAAGGACTTGGGAGTTTCACACATTTATGATAAGTTGAGGGTACTGCCTTCATGCTGTGGATCCAGGGCCTGCCTAATATCACATTACAACAAGAGAATGAATCAATAACACAAAACTTTTGTAGAGAGTTGGTTCCTTCAGTATATATTGGAAGTTTTATTTCTCCCAAAGTGTTCTTGGTCTTGCCACTGAATCCTACAAGGATGAGGATTTTGGGACAATTTCCGTTTCCGGGATATCCATTTTCCTCAAAGCATCCATCTGGATAATGTTTACAGAGCTTCCTCCATCAACGAGTATCATGTGCACAAAACAGTTAGCTATACATAAAGTGATTACCAAACCATCATGGTTGGGATTCACAAGGTCACATCTCTCCTCCTCATCGAAGGATATGATTCTTTGAGTTGTTAATGTGGAAGTACGGAGAGGTCTTTCTCCGTTGTCCATCTTCGTTTCCTTGGAACGCTTCTTAGATGCTGAATATGAGGTTCCGCAGATGTCTGATCCTCCTGAGATAAAGGATACAACCTTAGCTCTGGGTGGTGGAGAAGGTGCCCTTTCAGGTATCTTGACAGGGCCATGACTTTTGTTCTTATTTCTTCCAAATAGTTCATTCAAGTGTCCCTTATTGAGAAGGTATCATATCTCCTTCCGAAGTGTTATACAATCGTCAGTGCGATGGCCAAAGTCTTCATGGAATGCACACCATTTTGACTTGTCTTTGTTGGATCCGGGCTTCTTATTTTTCTTAGGCCATCTAGCCTTGTCACCTAAATCCTGCATGGCACACACCACCAATATCAAGGTTAAAGCAATATTCGGATATTTTAGGATATTCTTCATCATCTTCGTCTTCTTCCACATCGTTGATCTTGGGATTATCCTGCTTGGAATAAGGCTTCGGCCTAAAGAACTTTTGTGGAGAGTCTGACTAACTGTTGGTAGACTCATACTTCGGGATAACCAAACCTCCATGAGCCTTCTTGTCATCCTCCAGCCGAATGTATCTTAATGCCCTGTTTCTAACTTCATCAAGATTCCTGCATGGAGTCTTGACGAGGTCGTTATAGAAAGGAGAATCCTTCCTAAGTCCCATCTTGAAGGCTTCAACAGCAGCTGCCATGTCAAGGTTGGAGATTTCCAAAGCTTCCCTGCTAAATCTGATTATGTAATCCCTCAAGGATTCATTGTTATGGTGAACAATTCTATATAAATCACCTGTCATTTTCTCAAAAGATTTACTATAAGAAAATTGATTATTAAACAAGTTAATCAAATGAGCAAAGGAAGTAATAGTTTTGGAAGGAATACTTAATAACCATTTGAGGGCCGGCCCCGTTAGTGTTGAACCAAACCCTTTACATGGACAGGCTTCTTTGATTTCAGCGGGGATAGGCTTGACATCCATCCTCTCTCTGTATTGAGCTACGTGTTCCTCAGGATCCGTAGTGCCATCGTACAGCTTCATGTTGAGCGTCTGGAATTTCCTGGGGATCTCCACGTCGCATATAGGCCAAGTGAACCTGGATAATCTGTGACTGCCTGCCAGAACTTTAGCTATGGGACAGATTATCCCAGGGATATTGGAAATCATATCCTTCATTTTCTGTAATTCCCTGGCTATATCGGGGGATACCCCTTATCCTGAATAGATCCACGATTAGTGTGTAAATTAGAATTATGTAAACTGTTACCGAGATCTTGGTTGAGTCTCTGGTATCCTGAGCCTTGACGGCTAGTTCCTCCATTGAGGGTATCCTTAGGATAAGGTGATGTCTGCATAGGAATGTCATCTCCAACATGCACTTCAGAGGACACCATGGGAGATCATGACAAGAATATGCCGGCTGGCATGGTTGAACGAGGCTGTGTGTTGATGTATTCTGGCCTCGTTGGTCTGGGTAACTCCGAGGATACCAGAGATAAGTTCCCCAGTATCCTGATTGCTACTGTGATGGAATCCTTGTTGATTGTGTCCCCAAGGATCCGGGATTCTGAAGGATAGATGATCCTGGAGAACCAAAGTCAGGAGCCCTGGGCATGATTGGAGTAGCCTCCTGCCCTGGTTTCTTTTTATTCCTTCGATCTCCTTAAATAGCCTTGAGTTGGTCTTTTCTTGTTGCTCCATGTGTGTCTTGACCTGTTTTATCAAAGCAAAAATGTCATTGTTAGAAATAACCGGGTCTATCCATGTAGAGGACCCCGTGAATGGTGGAAGTTCTCCTCTGGGCTGAGTGTTCTTTTTCGGCATTAGTGGAGGTCCTGGGTTGACATTTGAAGCAGCGGTGACGCTGGAGCAAAGACTGAACGGGTTTTTGGTTGTGAGGCCGTTGTAAAGAGAATGAAGGTGAATGAAATAAACGGATTTCAAGGATTGAAGCACCTTAGCCCCACGGTGGGCGCCAAATTGTTTTGTCAAAAATTAACAACAGTGATTTCGTAACCAAATTTGTAAATCGGGACTAGGTGCTTGTAAAGATGGCTTGAACACAGAGATTTGTCGCGATGAAAAAACCTGTTATCCATAGGATAACAAGAATAAAACCCCGGGTGGTGAAAACTATCACCACCGGTTTATTAATAATAAAGGTGATTACAAGTGTGGAGCTTACTTGATCGTGATTACAGAGAATGCGAGTACTAGTAAGTCTCGAGTGCTAGAGTGTGTGTTTTGATCAACGTTTAGAGCTCTATTTATAATAAACAAAGTCTAACAACTATTGCCTATAATTTAGGAAATGTGAGACCGAAACCAATTAGCTGTTAATTATTCAATCAAACACGTTTTCCTTATCGGCCACGCTCCAATAACAGCAAGTGCGAGTCTTCGGGAGATCATAGCAACGGTCTTTGACCTGGTGAACAAGGAAAATAGCTGACAACGTGTTAGTTATATAATGTAATTAGGATACCTGTCATCTTTGGAGGATACCGTATCCTAGATTACTCTGAATAATGTTTGCTGAGGATACTGAAAATCCGAGCCCTAACAATTAATATAATTGAGGAAGCGAGATAGGTTTTCCCTCTCGAGGTTTTTTGCTGGAGATCTTCTAAGGATCAAGGGTTTTTCCTCGCTAAATCGTTGTGTCACGTACAACACTTACTTACTATTTGCAATTACATATTCAAGCATCCTACATCACAATAAAAGTTTGGTTACTTGATTATCCTTGGTTAATTTTTGACCAAAACAGTTTGGCGCCTACCATGGGGCAAGTGGTGCTTTACGCATTCAAATTTTAGCTCTCGTGATCAATCACTACCCTTTAATCGTAACAAATGGCATCTCAATTGAAGCAATCATCATCTCCAAGCAAGTCAACTCGTCCATCAACTCAATCTACGAGTGTGGGATAGCTCCAAGAAGGCCGGATAGCTCTCCATAGAATACATCTACCAGCTTGCCTTATCCACCATTTGCCCGGGCCAAGGATCCTATCATAGTTTCGAACAACGATATCCTTTCTTTGTTCAACCAAGTCTGGAAGCAAATGGCCGAGCAACAAAAAACCAACAAAATGTTCTTGGAAGAGATACAGTAGTTGAAATCAGAAAAGACCAAAGCTGCAGAGCTGATAGCTACCTCGCTGCCTAGGACGATGAACTTTGAAGCCTCAGGATCCAGAAGCAAAAGCAATGAAAATTTTGGCACATCAGGATCTCGGGGAAAAATCATTGAGGATTTCATTCCTATGAATCCTATGCCTGAAGTTCGGAATCATGAAACTCCTACCAAGATCACAACAACAAGGATCCCCGAAAGGATTCCAGGATTATCGCATAAGGATCCTAATATCTGTAACATCAGTCAGGATCCTATTTTGATTTCTAACAATGCTGGATCTGTGTAGGATACAGGAATGAATCCTACGATGACTTGGGAGTTACAAAAACTGAAGAACATGATTTCTAGCATACCCGACATGTTCAACCTATACCGAAAGTGGCCGCTGCAAGCATGAAGGTTTCGAGGTTCGAAAGGCTTGAAAATAAATCCACCCTAGAGGTGGCATCGAAAGGCTTGAAAATAGCATTACCGTTAAAAGTTAGGGTAGATTTTAAAAATTTGATGTTTGAATCTTTAAAAAGAACACCTCTCTTAAGTCGAAGCATTGAGGATATGATGATTTATAAAATCGGATTCATCGATATCTGTATAAAGAAACGAGGACGAACCACTTTCTTTCCCATGGTCGACCCAAAATTAAAAAAGAGAAAAGACAGAAGAGACTAACCTTTAGAGGAACAAGATCGGATAAAATAAGGCGCGATATGATAAACTTGGAAAGGAGATAATCACGCCTCGATTCATGCGCCCTATCAAATTCGAAATTGTCAGAAAAGATAAAATATTTCAAAATATTTACAGCCACAAATAGCTGGATACAATTGTAAATATTGGGGGTAGAAATTTCAAGGATCTTGGCAAGAAGAATCCTCATGAGAATCCTCGCAGTGCATCAGAATCACAGACAGAAAGGATCCTTAGTAAGCATTATTATTAAATAACATTATCCTTTCACCATTGACTTGGTCTTGCAGGCAACGATCAGCAATTAATGTCCAGCTAAAGACTTGGTTAAGCCATTAAGGATAAAAGACGTTGGAGGCTATTAAAATATGATTAAGATAAAGATATGCAATCAGTAACGGTTCCATGATCCTCGCCAGTGCAATTAATGCTCATTATTGCTAGTTATTATTAAGTTATCCTTCTTCCAACTATACATAGAATTACTCTTGATCACATAAGACACATTACAAACACCCGAACACACTTACTTGTACTTATAGCAGCGATCAAAGCACTTCCACACTTGTAATCATCACTTTTTATTAATATAATTGAGGTAGCGGGACAGTTTTCCCCTCCCGGGTTTTTTGCCGAAGATCCTCTAAGGATCAAGGGCTTTTCCTTGCTAAATCGTTATGCCACGTGCAACATTTACTTGCTATTTCAATTACAAATTCAAGCATCATACCTCACAATCAAAGTTTGGTTACTTGATTATCCTCGTGTAATTTTACCAAAACAACATGGTACTTGATCACATCCTTCCCATTTAACATTACAAAAATTTTCCAATGCGTATGCATACTGTTAGACTAGGTGTTGTGGTTGAAGCCACCCCAAGATTCATCCTATCATATTACGCCACGTGGTGTTGGCTGGATCTAACACTTCATTCATTGCTCGCTCGCGCCACCGTTCGCCCCAGCCCGTTGTGGTCCGCTGGCCGTTCGCACCACATACCCTCCTTTTAGTAGCCACTTGCCGGCTAGCATCTGCTTGCTCTATCACCGCTCTCGCCACCGCTCGCGCCATCTTGGTACGGTGTTCACCATCCAGGTGGCTCTCGCCATCGACTCTCGGCAGCCCGTGATGTGCCACAACGGACAGTCTTAATGCTTCTTTGTGTGCCACGACGAGTGTACTTCCAACTTTCCAAGTGTTTAGTATATGAACGCGGAATGTCACTAACATTAGGCTTTCAACATTCTCAAAGTCTTTCCCGAGATAAGTTCAATTACTCCTACACAAAAGTTATACAGGCATGGGGTTAAGGTTCTTTTGGATTTTCAAAAGTGTTCCTCGATGATACGATCATAACATTATCCATGCTCAACAACTTAATTATGATATAAAAGACTTTTCTTGCAAGCAAAGTAGTTAGTTAAGTTTTAATTAATATTCAGTTTCTTTATCGTGTTTGTATATTTTTTTTTCCTATTTTTATGTATTTATTTTTCTACAAATTGCAATTTTTGTTTGAGAAAAAATAATAAGAAAAATAATCAGAAAGTTATCTTTAAATTATTGTTTTTGAAGCATAACCTACTTTACGGGTCTCTATCACACAACCTCTATCGTACCTATACAATCATACGTCCCAAACATTTAATACATGTGATAGATTTTGAAGAGGTATGTACCCGCCTCAACACCGAGCAAGGCGGGTCAACCCACAAGATATAGACAAGAGGCTTGAAATCAAGACATTACGAAGGCACAAAGCCAAAACCTATGCGCATGGCGCATATCACATATGCTCAGGCATCATATGCCCAGGCACCACACATGCTCAGGCATCATATGCCCAGGCACCACAGATGCCCAGGCATCACATATGCTCACGCATATCACATATGCGCGTGGCGCATCAGCGCGCGGCGCATATCACATGCTCGTGCATATCACATCTGCGCATGAAACATCTGCGCGTGAGAATAAAGAGAAGACCAAGCGCATCCTCAGGATTGGCGCATATCACACATGCACATAATCAACCTCGTCCTTATCCAAATCAGGATTAGGGCAACCTTGATTGTGCACGTCAGACAACCTTCCAGAAGGTATCTTTTTAAGGAATAAGAATATGCTGATGTTGACAGCTGCCAAATGAAAGGTGGACAACTCAGCATAACCCATGTGCTACCACGTGATTATAACCAATGAGAAAGCACCAGGTGTCCCAGAGGACACGTGGCGCAGAGCAATTGGAGGAGGCCAACAAGGCTGAGCCCAATCAGTGGAAACCCTAGCACTATAAATACAGCATCAACTCCACAAGGAAAGATCATCCAAGAACACACAGTTACAGCCAGTAACACAGACATCAAATAACACACAATCACATCAAATTACAGAGTATTCAGCTATTAAGCAATACATTCCATTTCCTTACTCTCATAACATTATCTTCTCCTACAAATACTTATTCTCACACCGGAGGGTTACCCCAAAGAGGACCCTTCTGTCCCTTTCTGAGGGGTAAGTTTACGGTGCTGTTCATTTTGTTGGTGGAATAACCCAGATCCAAGAAAGCCATCGGTGAAATAGCATAATCACAACCCGAGGAAAGTAGATCGTCTACCAGTGAGTCGATCCACGCTTCTTCATTGGCGCCATCCGCTGTTACAACGGCAATCAGATCTCATCAGATTTATATATAAAAACAAATTTTTACCATGGTTTCTGGTGCTCGTAACGTCGATCAAGTTCTGGAGGATATTGAGCGTGAGGATGTTAATGAGGGACAGCAGTTTCTGAGGGGGCCGCGTGATTCTACGCGTACCACCAGTAACCGTCCCTTCATCACAACTCCTCACGACCAGACTGAAACTCCTCCAGACGATCTCACATTACAAAATCTTGCCGGCGCGAAACAAAAAGGACCAATGGGTCCAGAAGATGAAACAAATGATCCTAAAGAATGGCTCATAAACGAGCAGCGGCGTCTAATGGACAAGTACAATGAGATGGTCAAACAGAAAAAGCTAGCCGACTTAACACAAAGGCAAGCGTTTGATAAGCAAACTGTTCATGGAACAAAAAGGCCGCGCGCGCCGGAAGAAGGACATTCTATTCACACTGCACACACTGAGTTCAGTGATGAAGAAGTACACAGCATGAGGAAGACGCGAGATACTCATGCAGGAGGCTCACAGCTCCGCGCGCCTGTGAACATGGCGCCTGGAGCCAGAGCCGATCTGGATCTGCACATACCGTACAGCCCACCAATTAGAGGGCAAGTGGACGTAACCACACCATACAAGCCAGCCATCTTAGTGAAACATTCAAAATTCACTGAGCGCATCGCGAAGGCTCCCATCCAGCACAAAACCAAGATGCCAAGTGGTTTGGGCAAATATGACGGCACAACAGATCCAGACGATTTCTTGCAAGGTTTTTACAACACGGGAAACCTAGAGAGCTGGACGATGCCAACATGGTGTCACATGTTTGCTCGCTGCCTCACGGGCGCGGCGCGTGTCTGGTTCGAGAGCTTGCCGACTGGGCAAATCGATGGGTTCGAGGAACTATTGGAAAAGTTCCAAGCCCACTTCGTACAGCAGCGCAGACACACGCGCGGCCCTGATGACATCATGCACTGCGTGCGCAGGAATGATGAAACGATTGAAGACTACATCACTCGTTTCAATCAGGAGTCTCTGGCAATCGGAGGGATCACTGAGCAACTACTACGCGTAGCCTTTATACAAGGCGCGCGCAGTGATCAACTCCGCCGAGCTCTCGTAAGCAGAGATGGCATGCCCACCACGTGGGCCAAGTTAATGGAAGCATCGCGAGTTTTCGCGAGAAATGAAAAACAAATTGCCCAAGATAGGGCAAGGGAAAAAGCGCATCAAGCTGAGTCACCGCGCAGCAAAGAAAAAAGGGGCAAACAGAACTCTGTATGGTCCAGGTTGCAACCAACCAGTTTTTCTTCCGCAGAAAAGCAGGCGCAACCAAGCTCACCTCAGCCCCAAAAAGACATTCGTAATCGCGGGGAAGGTGATAAGAGGGAAGGCGGCAGAGATCCTAGCAGACCTCTGCCAAGAATATGGACTCCCCTCACTAAAACGCCTTCACAGGTGTTAAGCACTGAGAATGTCCAATACAAAAGCCCCAAGCCACTACACTACAAGGGACCATCAGACAGTGGCAAGTACTGTGAGTTTCACAAGTCCACAGGACACAACACTGATGCATGCCACCACTTGAAGGATGCAATTGAAAAGGATGTGAAATCAGGCAAGCTGGCTCACCTGGTAAAAAACTCAAGACCAGAAAATGAACAACCAGAAGGAGCCTCTGCCAGCAAAAAGTACAAAAGAATCTGTGTAGCCGAGGGAGGAAGGCAAGGGCAAACATCAAGAAAGAGAAGCGCGCAAATACAAGGAGATTGGCGCGAGCAACAAGTAATCTTCCCAAGAATCAGGGGAGGCCCTTCCATCAGCAGTCCTCTTGTTATCACTACACACATTGCTCATTACGAGGTGTCAAAAGTCCTGGTGGACACTGGCAGCGAATCAGACATCATGTATGAGTAATGTTTCAGAAAACTTGATCCGGCAGACCAAGCAAGGCTTGAAATTGTGAATGCACCAATCTCTGGTGTTTCAAATGAAATCATTCATCCCCTAGGTCAAATACAATTTGAGCTAACTATGGGGGATGAGAAACACAAGCGAGCCGAAGTTGTTAACTTCTTGGTCTTGCCCACCACTTCTTGCCACAATATGATCTTGGGAAGGGGAACGATTGCCCAATTCAACGCCATACCGTCGCCAGCGCACGGCGCGTTGGGGTTCCCAACACCAACAGGTGTAACTTTTGTATACCGAGATCATTTGTGCGCAGTGACAAGTACTCTGCGGGAGGGGAGAATGAAAATTCCAATGGCAGAAAACGCGCCAGAGGAATGGATTCTCAACCCGAAATTCCCGGAGCAAAAAATCACAATTGGCGCTACGATATCAGACGACACGAGGTTGAGAATGAAAAGGTTGCTCACAGCGTATATGTCGGTCTTCGCGTGGCAACACTCTGATATGACTGGGGTTCCGCGAGACCTGGCACAACATTCTCTCAACACGTTCAAGTCTGTAGAGCCAATTGCTCAAAAGAAGAGAGTCATGGGGGATGAGAAAGCGAGGGCCATGAATGAGCAGGTTGAGGATTTACTGCGCGCAAACATCATCCGCCCGATACGATACCAGACGTGGGTAGCCAATCCTGTGATGGTAAAGAAAAGTAACGGGTCGTGGAGGATGTGCATTGACTTCAAAGACCTTAACAAAGCGTGCCCAAAAGATTGTTACCCCCTCCCAAACATCGACGCAAAGGTGGACTCCGTGGCGCCATTCAAGCTCAAATGTTTCCTGGATGCCTACAAAGGCTATCACCAGATTCAAATGGCACCACAAGATGAGGACAAGACCGCATTTAGAACCGACAAGGGTTTTTTTTGCTACACAAAAATGCCCTTTGGTTTGAAGAATGCGGGCGCCACCTACCAAAGACTTATGGATGCCGTTTTCAGCGAGCAAATCGGAAGAAACCTAGAAGTCTATGTGGATGATTTGGTGATCAAGAGCAGGGAGGAAAAGCAAATGCTCAAAGACATCGAAGAAACCCTTGGGCGCCTAAAGGAAGTTAACATGAAGCTCAATCCTAGCAAATGTACTTTCGGCGTACTAGAGGGAAAATTTCTAGGTGTAATGGTCACCAAGGATGGTTTCAAGGTGAACCCTGAGAAGGTGGAGGCCATCCTTGACATGCCCTCGCCATCCACCATGAAAGAGGTCCAGAAGCTGAATGGTAGATTGGTTTCAATCAACAGGTTCCTAGCGAACCATGCAAGCAAATCTACCCCATTTGTCAATACATTGAGAAACTGCTTAAAGAAAAGCCAGTTCAAATGGACTCCTGAGGCCGAGCAAGCTTTCAGTGAGATAAAAGAATGTTTGATAAATCTGCCCGCGCTCACAGCTCCGCTTCTTCGTGAAACTTTGACGTTGTACCTATCAGCAGGAGAGCGCGCCATCGGCGCAGTATTATTGGTGGATCGCAAGGGAATCCAAACGCCAATATACTATGTGAGTCGGGTGCTGACAGATCCTGAGACGCGCTACTCCATCATGGAAAAGTTAGTTTTGTCACTAACACACGCGTCGCGCAAGCTTCATAGATATTTCAATGGTCATCCCATTGAAGTACTGACTGGTTACAACATCCAGCAAGTCTTGCGGCGCCCCGCGCTCTCGGGAAGGCTGACAAAGTGGGCGCTGGAATTAGGAGAGCACACGATCTCCTATAAGCCCCGTCCAGCAATAAAAGGACAAGCCTTAGCTGATTTCATCGCGGAAATTCCAGAAGAAAAAATTGAAGAGGCTCAGCGCGAGGTAGACCCTCCGCGAGCCAATGATGAAGAAAATGTTTGGAGATTGTTCACTGACGGAGCTTCAAATAACGAAGGGTCCGGCGCAGGCCTCAAACTGGTGGATCCAGAGAATCAGGAATATACTTACGCCATCAGGTTGGACTTCAAGAGCACCAACAATGAGGCTGAGTATGAAGCCCTGCTGGCCGGCCTGCGCATCGCGCAAAAATTCGGAGTTAAAAAGCTAGAGGCCCATGTTGATTCATACTTGGTAGCAGCACAGGTCAATGGCCTTTATGATGCCAAGGAGAACACCATGCCTCTATATCTAGAGCAGGCGAAAAAGCTCATCGAGCAATTTGACTGCTTCAGAATCATTCACATTCCGCGCAGTGAAAACAAATCTGCAGACGCGCTGAGTAAGATGGCATCAACCAGTTTTGATCACTTTGGCAAAGATGTCAGGGTAGAAGTAATGAGCAACCCGTCGGTGGTAGCGAAGTCTGTCCTGGTAACTCATACAACCCCTTCATCATGGATAACTCCAATAATGGAATTCTTGAAGGAGGGAAGAGTACCAGACGATCGCGCACAAGCGAGGAAGATAAGACACAAGGCGCAGAACTATGAACTGCTTGATGGTACATTATATCGACGCTCTTATCTTGGGCCGCTCATGAAATGCCTAGATGCTGAGGAAGCAAGCTATGTGATCAGAGAGATACACGAAGGAATCTGTGGAATTCATGCTGGCCCGCGCATGGTGGTTGCCAAGGCAATGAGCGCAGGCTACTATTGGCCAGGCATGTACTTGGACGCTCTAAAAGAGATCCAAAAATGCAAAGCATGTCAGAGCTATGCGCCAAACACCATGCGGCCAAAGAACAACTTGATTCCAGTGACCTCTGCGTGGCCTTTCCACAAATGGGCAATCGACATTGTGGGTCCCCTTCCGCAAGCGCAAGGCCGAGTAAAATTTTTGGTAGTGGCAGTAGACTATTTCACAAAATGGGTTGAAGCCAAGCCACTAGCAAAAATCACAGCCGAAGCGATGAAGCAGTTTATATGGAGCCACATCATATGCCGTTTTGGCTTGCCCATGGAAATTGTGAGCGATAATGGCAAGCAATTCACTGACAAGAAGATATCCAGCTGGCTCAAGGAATTGCGCATCAACCAAATTTTCACTTCAGTTTATCACCCTCAGGGGAATGGCCAAGTGGAACGCGCTAACCAATGCTTGCTGAATGGGCTGAAGAAAAGGTTAGAGGGAGAATCCCATTCTTGGGTCGAAGAGCTACCTAATGTCCTGTGGGCACACAGGACATTAAGCAAAACCAGCAATGGCGAATCCCCGTTCAGCCTAACCTATGGAACAGAGGCAATGATTCCAGCAGAAATTGGGTGCCAATCCCATAGAGTGATCATGATGAGCAAGATTGATAACGAGCGCGAAAGAAGGTTGGATCTCAACTTACTCGAAGGGCGCAGAGAGGCGGCTATCATCAGTGAAGCCAAATACAAGAAAAAACTGGAAAAATATTACAACCAGCGCGTGAAAGAATGCCACTTCAAGAAAAATGATTTTGTCCTTCGAAACAATGAAGCTAGTCGCGCGATACCCCGGGAAAAATGTCCCCCAATTGGGAGGGACCTTATCAAATCTTGGAAGAATTGGGAAAAGGCGCATACACCTTAAAAGATTTGAATGGAAAGAAGATCCCGCGCGCATGGAACGCAGCACAGCTTAGAAAATGTTTCATGTAAAAATGTCAAGTTTGTAATCAAGGCTTTTTAAGCCATTATGAATAATGATACGCGCTATCTTCTCTTAATGTGGATTCTATTTTGCATACATGTTTCACACTTCCCTTTATTAGTTTTGAGCAATATGACAACATTGTATTGACATCAAAACGAAATAAAAACGAAGTAAAACATACATGCGCGAGCTTCAAGCTCAAACGCGTTAACGAGTCTTAACTCTAAAGCGTCAGGGCCTTAGCCCAATTCTATTACCTTTTGCATACATGTTTCACACTTCCCTTTATTAATTTTGAGCAATATGACAATACTGTATTGACATCAAAACAAAATAAAACGAAGTAAAACATACATGCGCAAACGCGTTAACGAGTCTTAACTCTAAAACGTCAGGGCCTTAGCCCAAAAATATGAGCCTTAGCTCAGGGCCTTAGCCCAATAATGTGAGCCTTAGCTCAAATCACTCACAACATCCCTCTTACATGCTGCGCAGCCTGACCATAAAACACCTAAACACAACTAAGGCAAAGCAAATGCCAAAACATAGTTGTTAAGGTCTCAGGTTGGGGTCGCGCATGAAATTGTAGTGGATATCTGACTAACACATTGACGCGTAAAGGCTAAAAAACTCATAATTCCATAAACGCGCGATAACGTCGCGCAAAAGAGGAATAATGAAAGCGCCAAGACACGTGTCAACATAATCAAGATATTGCAAAATCACTTACAATATGACAAGGGTTAAGTATAGTAAATTCCTTACAACCTTGTTCTTATTCCAACGTGCAAGCATATCTTATATTCAACAAGCAAACATTCAATATAAAGAGATGAATGGGGAATGCGCAAGATGCGAAGAAGGGAAAAACAAAATTTCATTCCAAAGCGTTGAAATTTACAAGTTTACAAGATAAGATACAAACTACAAATAAAAAAAAAAATTGAAGGGCTTCTCAAGTCTCCACGTCGACATCAGCCTCTTCATCATCCTCATCATCGCCCTCGGCATCTGGCGCAGCCTGCTCCTCGTCATCTCCAAACTGACCATAGTCAAGTTGTTCATCTTGAATGGAGTCTTCTATCACAACAGTGTCAAGAGCGGATTCTTTGGCCACGCCAGAGCCGCTTGCAGGAGCAGCATTCCCCGCGCCATCATCGCCGCCACCAGCCCCTTCGCACTCGTCAAGTAATTTCTTTAGCGCGCCGAGGTCGGGCTGGTCAGCAAGCGCGGATATCTGCAAATCATAAGCAAAAATATGAGTACAAAAAGACTTAGAAAATAAGTCAAGGTAATATCATTAAGGTTAAAATACCTGCGCAAGGATGGGAATGGGAGTATTCATATACTTCTCCCCCATCGCGGCCATCTCCGCGCAGGCAGCGTCGCTCTGATAAGGGTACTCGGATGGGTTCTTCTTCAACATGCCATATTCATAGCCATCCGTAAACCCTTCAGCTCGACCAACCAAGCGCGCGGCAGCGTTGCAGTCCATCACAAGGGCCTGAAACTCGTCTGAGTATTTCATCGCGAAAGCGCAACGAGTCATGCCCTGTGAGATTAGCCATTGGCGATCCTGCGCGAGGCCAGCAACAGACGTCTCGAGGGCATGAACCTGAGAGTTTAATAACTCAACAGTTTCCTTAGTCTTTTTCAGCTCCTCTTTGTCGGACGCTGCTGCCGCCAAGATTTCTTCTTTTTCCGCCCGCGCAGCATCAAGTGCTTCCTGGCTAGACGCTGCCGTCGCCAAGGCTTCATCTTTATCGGCCTGCGCGGCCGCCAGCTCCTTCTTCAGGCGCGCAACCTCACTCTCCAGTGATGATTTTTCAGTTATAGACTGGACAAGAGCTTGGTCACGCGCCTCCGCCTCCAGCTCCAAGTCGCGCGCTCTGCGCGCGTACTTGGCCGCGTCCGCCTCCGCCGCATGCAGCTTCTCCCGCGCAGCCTGAAGCTCATGACCGCGCTTCACGAAGTCGCTGTTGGCACTGGCTCTGTTCTCACTGAGCTCTGCTTGGAGCTTTTCAGCTCTCTCGCGAGCATCAGAAAGATGCCAAGCAGACACCTTAGCCTCTTGCTTGGCTTCCGCAAGAGCATCACGTACTTTTACGTAATCAGAGCGAAGCTCTTGGGAGGCAGCAAAGAAGGCCGACCCAGCAAACATATGATCGTTGAGCAAGTCGTCGCGAGCGCGGTCCTCCTGGAACCTCCTTTCAGATGGAGGCACAGCATGAGCCCAGAATTCCGCACACACACCCATGGACTGAAATGTGCTGTCTTCAGTAATATTCCATCTCGGGTGGTAAATGTGATCGGCTTCCTGCAAAAACAAAGTAATTATCTAAGTCATCAAAACATTAAGATGCAAGTCCGCGCAGCGGAGCAAAAAAGAACACATACCTGCGGGGATGAAGCAGAAAAGTCAGCGCCAGCCACACGAGAAGGCTCCGCCGCGAAGCCTCGTGGCGCTGCAGGACTGGCGCGATCGCGTTCGGAGTCTTCAACTTCAAACTCCTCATCCTCCTCGGAAACAGGCCTTTTCTCCTGCGACCTGGAGCCAAAATCGGTCTCGCGAGGAGGGCTGTGCGCAGGAGGAGGTGAGGGAGGTCTCGACGCCGCCAGGTCGGCGCGCAAAACGGCCTCCTGCTTCTTAGTAATCCCGATGAGGGGAGATTCATCGCTTGCAGGAGCAGGAGCAGAGCCAACGGTGCTGGCACCGGCGCCAGGAGTGCCGCCAGCAGCTTGTGCGCCAGCTACGGCTTCTATCAAAAAATCAACAAAAACAAACGGTTCATGACTTGATCTAAAAGAAAGTCAGAAAAAAAAAGAGAGCGCAATACGTACCTTGGCGCAACTCCGTTCGCGAAGCAAACATCGCCATGAAGTCCATTCTACCCTTCTTTGAGGGTAAAACAGGGGACTTCGAAGCGACCTCCGGCGCAGCCTCGGCATCTTGTTGCGCTGTCGCCGGGTCTACAAACATTTGAGTGAGCAAAGATTCATTAGTAATTCTATCAGAATCGCGCTCATAAAACCATAAAAGATAAGCAAAGGATAAGCAAAGTATACCTGCCGAAGGCGCAACACCGCTACCCTTTTCCGCCGCGCGAAGGGAGGAGGTAGTGGCACCATACCTCAGGTGGACAGGAGGTCTGCCCACTTTTTGAGGCAGGGAAGCCAAGGAAACCTTGGTGGTAAACTCCTGGGTTTTCCCAAATCCCCCCGCATGAGTAGGAGGATCCTGAACAACAGGGGCATCATCTTTCTTCTGTTTCTTACTGGCCCCCGCGCCAGTTTTCCCCTTAGCTTTACGCTTTAGTTGGGGCGCCTCCTCCTCCTCCTCCTCTTCCGCGAGCTCCAGCTCGTAGTTTTCGAGCGCATCTACAATACACGCAACAAAAGTGTTAGCAAAATTTGGTATTATAAACGAAAATGCATAAGTACAAAGGCTTACCAGGCGCATCGCTGTCGAAGACAAATCCCAAATCAACAGGGATGAACATGTCATCGAAGCGATCGGGGAAACCAACCTCCCCAGCGCCGAGCGCGACGGAGCCACCCTCCACATGCTCATCATATGCGGCGTGGATATAATCCTTGGTGACTGCACAAAAACAAGTCAAATGATATCAAAAAAACTGATTATATTCGCGCAGAAGTAAAGCAATGAGATTAACTTACACAACCCGTCGACTTGGATAACGGGCTCAAGCGCGCTGTCCGCCCACCTCTTGCTCATACCAACCACCACTAGCGCATCCTCACAAATGTTCTTGGCGGGGGATGGTTCAGCGGTCAACTTATTAACCCAGGCGCCAGTTGGGTTCTTGAGGACACCCACATCCGCAGGCGCAGAAGTGATCGCGCGCATGGTCATACGGATGGGGATCACGCCAGCCCTGATATAAAAAAACCTCTCAGACCAGTCATGAAGGCTCTTGAATGAAACAGTGGAGCACTTCACCTTCTGACTGCGAGGAATGAAGGAGAACCAAGAATCTTGGATCTTGGGCTTATAAAAAAATTGAAAGCACCGAGGGGTGGGCTCCTCGCGCTGGGATTTGCACATGAACTCAAAGTGAGTCATGCGCACAAGTCCAAACGGATGGATTTGGGATATATGAATCCCATAGAACTTAAGCAGCGCACCCACAAACCTTGTCAGCGGGAGACGAAGGTTGCAGTGGGTGAAAAAATGGCTATAAAGGGATATATAGCCGGTGGGCGGGTCCACCGCCGTTTGCCCAGCCCCAGGCAACATGCAGCCAAACACAGGGAGAAATCCCTGAGAGGCGATAAGGCTGTCAAGATCAGCCTGCCTCAGTTTGCAGGGGATTTCATTCCACCTCTTCACGGCCTTGGCCCTCCCTACCTCCTCCGATGAGACCTCAGCAGCCTTCTTCCCCTTGCCGGTCTTCTTCAATGTAGACATTACTAACGATTTTCTACGGCAATGGATGGGGGAGATTGTGTTGTCTGAGCTATCAGACATACAACTGTGACAACGAACAAAGGTTGCTTCTGAAGAACAGAGACCTGGAAGCAGAAGACAACTAATTGGAATAGAATGAAAGAAAGATAAGCTCAGAATAATAAACAAGAAGATGAAGGATAAAAACCTCTAAGGGCTGGCTTTTATAGGCCCAGGAGAGAGAAAAATTGGTGCTGATCGGACTTCACGCGCCCTCACTCGCAGGTGTAAGCCAACGCGAGCGCGACACGTGTCCCTGACAACTGTGTGAGGGGACACGAAAAGAAACGATACAGCTGCCACCATAGTTCACGCGCCACCACTCGCAGGTACGGACCAATGCGAGCGCGACACGTGTTCCTGACATTCTGTGAGGAGACACGAAAGGCAACTGTAGCACCTCGAGCACACGAAAGGTCTGACACGTCTCCATCACGTACAGGGACGATTCGCTTTCAACCAAAATGATAGAATTTCGCGCAACGATGAATAATAACAAGAAAAAGACAAAACCCCTACTAAAAGAGCAAACTATTTAGTCTAACATCTATCTTACTTCGCTCGCGCGAGACAAGACACACATTAGACTGGGGGGGCTTGAAGAGGTATGTACCCGCCTCAACACCGAGCAAGGCGGGTCAACCCACAAGATATAGACAAGAGGCTTGAAATCAAGACATTACGAAGGCACAAAGCCAAAACCTATGCGCATGGCGCATATCACATATGCTCAGGCATCATATGCCCAGGCACCACACATGCTCAGGCATCATATGCCCAGGCACCACAGATGCCCACGCATCACATATGCTCACGCATATCACATATGCGCGTGACGCATCAGCGCGCGGCGCATATCACATGCTCGTGCATATCACATCTGCGCATGAAACATCTGCGCGTGAGAATAAAGAGAAGACCAAGCGCATCCTCAGGATTGGCGCATATCACACATGCACATAATCAACCTCGTCCTTATCCAAATCAGGATTAGGGCAACCTTGATTGTGCACGTCAGACAACCTTCCAGAAGGTATCTTTTAAAGGAATAAGAATATGCTGATGTTGACAGCTACCAAATGAAAGGTGGACAACTCAGCATAACCCATGTGCTACCACGTGATTATAACCAATGAGAAAGCACCAGGTGTCCCAGAGGACACGTGGCGCAGAGCAATTGGAGGAGGCCAACAAGGCGGAGCCCAATCAGTGGAAACCCTAGCACTATAAATACAGCATCAACTCCACAAGGAAAGATCATCCAAGAACACACAGTTACAGCCAGTAACACAGACATCAAATAACACACAATCACATCAAATTACAGAGTATTCAGCTATTAAGCAATACATTCCATTTCCTTACTCTCATAACATTATCTTCTCCTACAAATACTTATTCTCACACCGGAGGGTTACCCCAAAGAGGACCCTTCTGTCCCTTTCTGAGTGGTAAGTTTACGGTGCTGTTCATTTTGTAGGTGGAAGAACCCAGATCCAAGAAAGCCATCGGTGAAATAGCATAATCACAACCCGAGGAAAGTAGATCGTCTACCAGTGAGTCGATCCACGTTTCTTCAGATTTGTCATAGAAATAGCCAATACAAAGATGATTTTGTTCACCTATACAGAGTCTGTCGATACATTTTTGAATGTTTAGGGTTTCTTAAGTTCAAGCATTGAATATATTTTTTGGTCTCATTTTTAAACCTCAAGCTTTTTATAAGCCCAACCACCATTTAATATTTTTATTACTTAAAGTAGCATGAATTAGATGAAAACAAAGACACAAATAAAAACAAGGATATTTTAGTTGAATTTTAAAGAGTTTAATAAATATCTAATAGCTAGTGAGAGAGAGAGAGAAAATAATATTGAACTGATGAGTGATACTCGATAATTTGAGTTGTACCTCTAAGACTACGTATAGTAAAAACTCTGTACTTTTGAATGTTTTGTGTTAAATGATGTCCCGTCAATTTTTCAGAGTTTTGGAAAAAAAGTGGTGTAGTCAAAATTCTACTCAAAACTTTCAAGTAATCATTACTCAATCATTCTTTTTTTTTTAATTTCTAATTCTTTTTAATTAAAACTAAATAAATATTATTTCATTCAATAATAAAAAATAAGATAAAAGGCATAGATTATAAATTTAAAAATACATAAATACTTGAACAACTCTTTATCCAATAAACAAAATACATAAAAATATTATTTCTAATTCCATCGGCGTTTGACTTTTGTTATGATTTCAAATGGGTCGCTATCGAGAGCATTAATTTGTCTAATCATACCTTGCCATTTCGAACACACTTGGCCCACTGTACGATCGCTTGATCCTCTTTCTGAAAAAAATAGTTAGAAACTCGTGGCCAAAAACCCCACATTTGTTGATCGTTAGGGTCCAAGTTTCAGAAACATAGACCCAAACTTTTGCCAACGCTACGTCTTCTTCACGGGTCCATCTTCGAGGCCCTACCCTAATTATCGGTTAGCGATTTGGTTGCTCCATATAAAGTGATGGATATTGGTTGGGTAATTTGAAAAACATGATGACGGGGTTAGAGAATGAGAAGGTTTCTGTAATATGGTTTAAAAATGAAGATGGTATTTGTTAGTTTATACAGATAAAATGTTTTTTCTTTTTTAATATATCCCAACGGCTATTCTTTTGAAAAATCGTGTCATTTGAAAGTTGTCTACACAACGTTAACCACCAAAGCTTTGCCCAAAACGCGGTGGGTGGAGGGGGGGTTGCTCCCGACGTTTTGGAACTAAAACGGCCACCCACAACGCTCGATTACTAAGATAGATACTACTCACTAATTTTCTCTTTCACCTACTTTTTTAAAAGAATTTTTTTCCTGTTTAAAATCTTTAAAACTTTGAACAAAGATTTTAATCGACTGCCTAATATAAAATAGACAAACATCACACGAGTTTTTTCAAACAACTACCAATACTTTTAGTAAATTATAGAAAGGTGAAAAAAAATTCTTAAATTATTTTATTTAGGGAAAGAGGGATGGTCAGTTGTTCATTTAGAGCATTCTCAGCCTATTCTTTATATTTGTGTAAGGAAGTTTGGTAAATTATATGGTATGGTTATTAGTGGTTGTGAGTAGATGATAGAGAAAATGTTATATGGGAAAGTTAAATTTGGGGTTTTATTGTTTATACCGTATAATATTTTAATATTTTCTAAAGTGGTTGTGAGAGAAAGAGAGAAAAGATAATGGTAAAGGTATATAAAACATTATTTAATTAAGAAACAGAGAGAAAATAAAGTGATTTTTAGTGTAGTTGTATAATATATATGGATATATGATAGAGAATTGGATGGGAATGCTCTTAGAGCATTCTCAACCCATCCCTTAAAATTATGTGAGAGAGTTTGTAAATTATAGGGTGGGGTTGTGAATGCAAATTATAGGGTGGAAAGAGAAAATGTAATGATTTTTTGTAAATTTGGGGAAACTTTCTTTGCCTCTATTTATTTTTTAATATTTATTGAATTGGTTGTGAGTAGAGGAGAGAGAAAATTGTAATGATAAAGGTATAAAAAAGTATTATTTAATTGAACATGAAAGAGAAATATAGTGTTTTGTAGTGTAATTATAAAGATGAAGATGTGAGACAGACTGAGAATGCTCTAAGGTACCCTAATATTTATCAATATCATAATGTCATTTCATTTTTACCATATGCGATATACTACCTAAACTCACTTAAAACAATATGTAACATCCCTCTCAACTACCCAAAACTCTCTCTCTCTCTCCTCATTGGGTGGTATTCACTCATCTCTCTCTCTCTCTCTAACCTAAAATAAATTGGGGAGGGGGGGGGGGTTGTACCCCACGACCCTTATTAAAACTCAATATATTCAACCAATGTGGGGCTAACACACTTAGATAATTGTCCTAAATATAAACATGAATAATGACTTAGTTTAGTATTATTGGTGTAAAATAGAGTAAGAATTCCTACATGTACCGTTATAAAAAAACCCTCAATATGTTTATAAAATAACAAACTATAGTTGTTATTTTATTTTGAAATGACTAAAATCGTATCAGTTTGTGATTTTAGGTTAATAGTACAAATTTTATAGAAGTTCACTATAGATAAATTGACTTGATGTAAACTGAATGGTAAATTTAACAACATTTATTTATTTCTTTGTTTAAAAGAGCCGATGGGGCTTGCAACGGGCTACATCCCCCCCTTAGTTTTATATTACCCAGTCGGGACAGAGTCTGAGCTTAAATTTATTTATAGTTTTTCATAAAATATATAAAAACATATACAACTTAACTAATGAATAATAAGCGAGCAAGGCCCAAAACGATCCCAAGCTTTAAAAAAAAAGGAACTGACGAGCAATACTCAAGCTACAGAAAAAAGAGTTTAAAATGAGCTGTGTTCGAGCTTGATCCTTCATAAGTTAAAACGAGCCGAGCTCGAACCTACTAGAGCTTGGGCTCAGTTTAGCTTGTTTACACCCTTAATGCCTACAAGTGTTTAGTTGTAATTTTTCTGTTTCAAGTTGTGATAATTAGATTGATTTTTTAGGCCAATTAGGTAAACCAAACACAAGTGAAGAAACACTAACCGGACCCCGGGCAGATTACGGGTAACCTGGGGGTTAGATAGATGTTTCCCACGAGGGGTTGGACCCGGCAAAGATGGTTCTTCTGATAACCTGCAAAACAGACACCGTGAGCTTGTCACTGAGAAGGGGGGGGTTCCTCCTTGTGACCACCCTCCGGCGTGAGAATCAGACTAGATTGCTCTTTAAATATAAATATATATTAAGAGATTGCTAGAGCAGATATCAGGTATATGTAATACGAGATAGTATATGATGATAATATGATAAGATGAGATGATCATACCATTTGGGGTATTTATAGCCGAAGGTAGGTTTCCAAGGAGGTGTGGCCGGCTGAATAGTATTCCTGTTCTACCAACTGTGGCCTACGCACGTGCCATGCTGGTAGTTGGTGGGTAGGCAGCGGCTGACAGTGACCAGGCCTGCTGTGTACTATTCCTTTTCCATCAACTGCCGGCTATGCACGTGGTATGACAGGAGTTGGTGAGTACGCAGCGGCTAATAGTGACATACAGTACAAGAGCATGCTGCTCGCCATACTGCTGTCAATGAGCTGTCGTATCTTTGGTCAGATCTTTTGCCCATACCTCGTCAGGTACAGTACAGAAGATCTTCCCGTATCGTACGGACTGGCTTTTGGGCGGGAGTATTCCCCCTCCCGCCTTTGTGCGGGATTGTTCCCGGCTTTGCTCATTCCTTCAGGTGACAACTGAGTGATTGAGAGCTAAGTGCCTTGTGCGTGTAGCCTTGCTGCGCGGGTGGCCTTCCCTGATGGCTTGTATCCGCAGCTGCGGGAACAGGCAGAGTACTTCACCATTGGGAGGCATTTCCTGCGGGAACAGCTTGCGTACTGCGCGTAAGGACGTCACGTCTCTGAGCATGGTGGGTCCTGCGGATCCAGTTGGTTTCTGCGCAGACGTCCCTCTTCAAGGTGAGTCTTGCGGGTCCAACTGGGCTCTGCTGGGACCTACCTCTTCAAGTCCCCCCCAGTCCAATGTTCTTCTCATGAATGTTTAATAAAGTGAGGTGAACTTTTGGACTTAAGCAAAGGGTTTTGAAAAGGGTTTAGTTTTAAGGTTTTCCATGGGGATTCTTCCCGCGGAAGTCCTTGTCACTTGCAGAAATTCCCGACTTTCCTGCTTGCTCTTTGGGTATGATGCGGGTAGGTCTGTAACCTCCTCGCAAGTCAGGAGCGTTGAGTCCCACTTGTGTGGATTCTCCATGAGGTTTTGGTAGTTTTGAACATAGTGATCAATTATGTTAAAACCACCAATTCCATCCTGGAGCTTCAAACAATGTAGTTCTCGACGTTCCCGCTATGCGGGGATGTTATTTTCGTTTCCGCAAGCATTGCCCAGAAGATCCTTCTTGGTTTCAATTCCCTGCGGAGCGCTAGGTATGTGAAGGGTTTTGCCTTGACACTGTACCCACGCTCGTCTTACGGTTACTTTACTTCCAAGGTATTCCTGGCGTCAATTCCCTGCGGGTGCTAGGTATGTGAAGGGTTTTGCCTTAACACTGTACCCGCACCCGTCTTATGGTTACTTGGTTGCCAAGGTATTCCTGGCGTCAATTCCCTGCGGGTGCTAGGTATGTGAAGGGTTTTGCCTTAACACTGTACCCGCACCCGTCTTATAGTTACTTGGTTGCCGAGGTATTCTTGGCTTCAATTCCCTGCAGGTGCTAAGTATGTGAAGGGTTTTGCCTTAACACAGTACCCGCACCCGTCTTATGGTTACTTGGTTGCCAAGGTAAGGGGTATTTTCCCGCTTACTTTTGAATCTTTTTGAATTTTTGAAATTCGAAGAGTTGGTGAAAGGATAAGAACAGTCCAAACCTCTGAAACGTCGTGCGACGGTTTCTTCTGACTGTGTCAGGACGTGCAGGAAGTTATGGTGACGTGACAGTACATGGTCATTCCAGACGCTTTTTCAGGCGCGTGGGCGCGATTTTTCGGGCGCGTGGCCGCGAAATTAATGGTACGCGTCCTTTCAACAGCTGTTGCCAGCTTGCTTTTTGCCACGTGTCATAATTTCATTGCACCTTCGATTTCTCTCTCTTCTGCATTAAATTCATCGCATTAATTGCGATTAGTATATAAAAGGGGAGAGGGTTCTTTGTAATCCACACTTTCACTTTTCTCTTCATCTTCAAAACGATTTCCGGCGAATACTCACCTTTCAGTCGAGCATTCTCTTGAAATCGTTTTCTTCTTTCATCTGCAAGATGTCTTCTCGTGATCTCGAATCTACAGCCCAGGAGGCTGGGGTGTTCGTCGATGACAAGAGTACTGCTGGCGAGTGCCAGTGTGCTCTGCCTGTCGATCTGTATCAGTACATCGTCAGGAAGTTCATGCTCGAGTCTCTCGAGCCTGAGTTTCCTGAACCCCATCAGACGGTGTATGATGCCCCCAGAGGCAAGATCGGGATATATGCTGCATTCTTTGTTTATGGGAATCTTAGGTTCCCATTGACAAAGTTTGTGTACCGTGTCCTGGAGAGGCACGGTGTACACCTGACCGAGGTGCACCCGATGGCGATCGCGAAGATTCGCCACTTCGAGTGGGTGTGCCGGATTCTGGGCATTGAGCCCTTTGTCGACCGCCTGATGACCTTCTACTCCTGGAGGTGCATCCAGGGGTGGTATACGCTGATAACCCGGATTAAGGGTTTGAAGATTAGCGCAACCGAGCGCAGTCTTCGCTCATGGAAGCGGGAGTTCTTCTTCATCTCCGCTCGCGCCATCCCCCTTGCCATGAAGTTCAAGAATGGGCAAGCACTTCCCAGCCTTCACGCCTCCAACTACCAGGAGGCGGAATGGTTCTAGAAGATATCCCGAGTCCAGTCTCCGGTTTACCGATTTGCGGAGTCCGGGATGGTGATGCTCGGGATGAGCCGGGTGTGGAAGGATGCGGATGCGCGAAAGATCCCGATCGTCCTCGAATACGGTTTGAACTCTGTTCCTTACGGTATGCTCTATTTCTTTTTGTTGATTTAGAATCTCTTCTAACTTCTTTCCTGTTTATTTCAAAGGGGAACGACTTGCAGTCGCTCCTGTATCCGCGGGAGGCTGACAGTCTCGCTCGGATGGGTACTCGCGCTATAGACGAGAACGAGTTGCCCATCCTAGAACAAACGGCGGATCGGTTCGTGGAGGTCTACCCGTTAGGCCACGAGATACTGAGCGCCAGGCGGCCAGGTAAGGCGCTATTCAACCCTCGACCCCTCAATGTTGAAACCTCTGCTGGAATTCCTCTAATCTTATGTTCTGATGAGGAATCCGCAGATGGTCCTCCGTTGGTGCGGAAGAAGAAGGCTGCCGGCGGGAAGGGGAAGGAGAAGGTGGCCTCCACTGCCGATCCGGTGCCTCGGTCTGACTCAGAGGCCGAGAGCGAGGAGGTGGCGGGGAACCCGGGTGGTGATAGGACCACTGCTCCGGAGGCTGTGACTGTCACCTCCGGAGAGCCCCGGATGACGACGGTGAGCGGCGCAAAAAGGCCGGCTCCATCGGGTTCGTCCCCGCCTGTCCGCACTTTCAGGCTCAAGAAAACCCGTAAGTACAAACTTTATTTTTAACTTCATAGCTTAATATCATTAACACCTATCTTCTTTGTGCAGGCGTGGATGTTGACGCATTCCAGGGTGGAGCACAGAGGAGTACCCCTCCGCCCATGACGGTAGGCGTGGTCAGCCTACCTGAGGCGACGACCCAGGCGGCTGCGCCTGCGCCTGCTTCCGCTGGTTCAGTTGCTCACTCCGTTGAGCCGACTGTTCCAGCTGTGATGACATCACCGCCGGCTGTCAGTGCCATTTTTACCGCATCTTTCACTGAGCCGGCGGTTACTTTTGCTGCGAATTCCGCAGCGGCGACCGCGGCGGCTTTTACCATGCCTCCGTCATCGGCAACGACGGCCGATCCTTCAGGTATGCATGGGGCTTATCGCCAACCTCTGCCTCCTTCCCATCTGCCTGACCTCTTGGATGGATTTCCCTTGGGTTCAGGTGATGGGTTTGGCGGCTATCGGCCTGTTATTGACCCTACAGGTGCGTAGGGTTCTTTTGGCCTATTTTATATTTTTATCATCTTTTCCTAACTGCTTTATGTTTTTTGCAGTGTCGGATTCCAATGAAGTGTATGTTCCACGATGGAACATCCGCCGAGGAACAACCCTTCGCACACCTGTGGAGTGCGTGGAGTGGGCTCGTCACGCAGCTCCCAGTGGTGCGTTGAGGGAAGCCATGGCTAGCTACCAGGAGGGTAGGCTAACCAATGAGCTTCAGGTTCTCCTGGCCCGGATGCAGCCGCGCGTCGAGCTGCTTTGTCGTGAAAACGACAAGTTAAAAGCAGCTCGCCTTCAAGAAGTAGCTCGGGCGCGGGCTGTCCGGGAGGAGAACGTAAAGCTTACCGCAGTGGCTGCGGAAAAGGAGAAGGCCTTCAAGGCCCTCGAGGTTGAAGTTCAGGCCCGGCTCGAGGCCCGTTCCAAGGCTGCCCAAGCTGTTAACGAACAGCTTCGGCTGGCTAAGGAAACTGCAAGGAACGCAACCGAGAGGGCCACCAAGGCTGAAGCTGTTGCTGAGCCTCTACGCGTGGAGAATGAGGAGCTTAAAGCCAAATTAGAGGCTCTCCAACAGGCTCATGATGCCTTGGCGATGGAAGACGCCAAAAAGCTCCAAGAGATCTTGGACCAGAGAGGGGTGCTTGACCACACTGAGCGGAAGCTAAAGGGCGTCGAAGAGGCTGCGGCTAAAGAAGTGTTGCTTGCCAACCTCAACAAGAGTGAAGTCGAACGCGCCCGTAACGAAGCTCAAGCTGCCCTCCAGGAGGCTCTGGTTGCCAAGGAATGGCTTCTTCGAGAAGCGTTGTCTCAGGTATGCTTTTCATGTCTTTACGCTTTTCTTTGTAAATAGAAAAGGTTCTGATACTTGTATATTTTCTTTTTTTTTTCTTTTTTTTTTGTAGGTTGTGCATCGAGTCTTCACGGAGACGTCTTATGACGATGCTATGAGCGCAGCCCTCAACGCTTCTCATGAGGATGGGGAAAAGGCCGGCTTCCTGCTTGGTCTAGGGTTCGTTGAGAAAGGCATCCCGCCTTCCAACTTCCCTTTATTTGATGTGGATACTGAAGCTGTATACGACCAAGCAGTGAATCAGTATGCCGCCTTCCCGCATCCGGTGGTGGAGAAGGTAAACGAAGTTGCTGCTGCTGATGATGGGCTAGCTATCCTTAAAGCTTTCCTTGAACTGCCACGCTCTACTGATGGTGCTGGTCCAAGTGGAAGTGGCCCTGAAGCTTGATCCTGAAGATCCCTTCCCACTACTAGGATAGATTTAGCTTGTATAGATTTATATTCTTGTAGGCGGGTAGTTACCCGGCCATTCTTGTAATGAATATTATGAAATATAAATCTTTGTGCGGGTAAGACCGCTACTTTCACTGGATTCCTTGCTTTATAAACGTTATATGACTTGCATACTTTAGTTTAAATTATCAATTTTCCAAGTGTTTAGAATAAGTTAACCTTTGAACGTGGTAGATAATAGGTTGAAGTTTTGCTTCCTCTTTCGTGATTGTGCGGGTAGGACCGTCACTTGCACTTAGTAGGATGGCTAAACTTTACCTACATCTGACCTGTGTAGAGGTTTTCCTCATCTTTTTAGAAATTTCTAAGTGTTTAGGATAAGTTAACCTTTGAACGTGGTAGATAATAGGTTGAAGTTTTGCTTTCTCTTTCGTGATTGTGCGGGTAGGACCGTCACTTGCACTTAGTAGGATGGCTAAACTTTACCTACATCTGACCTGCGTGGAGGTTTTCCTCATCTTTTTAGAAATTTCTAAGTGTTTAGGATAAGTTAACCTTTGAACGTGGTAGATAATAGGTTGAAGTTTTGCTTCCTCTTTCGTGATTGTGCGGGTAGGACCGTCACTTGCACTTAGTAGGATGGCTAAACTTTACCTACATCTGACCTGCGTGTAGGTTTTCCTCATCCTTTTGTTAGAAATTCTCTTGAATAAGTTATCCGTTCGACGCGCGGTTGTCAATAGGTTCGGTTTCCTCTCATGATTTGTGCGGTTAGGACCGGCACTTTCATTTAGTTGGGTGACCAAAGTTTACCTATGACTGACCTGCGTGAAGGTTTGCCGTTTTTTGGGTTTATGCGGGTTTTGCCGCCTTCCCCACGCGACGACTTTCACACCTGATTATGCGGTGAAAACCGGCATATCCGTGTTGAATAAATTAACCGTTCGACGCGCGGTTGTTAATAGGTTAGTGTTCAGTTTCCTCTATCATGATTCATGCGGATAGACCGGCACTTTCATTTAGTGGGATGACTGAACTTTACCCTTTAACTGACCTGCGTGAAGGTTTGCCGTTTTTTGGGTTTATGCGGGTTTTGCCGCCTTCCCACGCAACGACTTTCCACGTAATTATGCGGTGAAAACCGGCATAATCGTGTTGAATAAATTAACCGTTCGACGCGCGGTTGTTAATAGGTTAGTGTTCAGTTTCCTCTATCATGATTCATGCGGATAGACCGACACTTTCATTTAGTGGGATGACTGAACTTTACCCTTTAACTGACCTGCGTGAAGGTTTGCCGTTTTTTGGGTTTATGCGGGTTTTGCCGCCTTCCCCACGCAACGACTTTCCACGTAATTATGCGGTGAAAACCGGCATAATCGTGTTGAATAAATTAACCGTTCGACGCGCGGTTGTTAATAGGTTAGTGCAGTTTCCTCTATCATGATTCATGCGGATAGACCGGCACTTTCATTTAGTGGGATGACTGAACTTTACCCTTCAACTGACCTGCGTGAAGGTTTGCCGTTTTTTGGGTTTATGCGGGTTTTGCCGCCTTCCCCACGCAACGACTTTCCACGTAATTATGCGGTGAAAACCGGCATATCCGTGTTGGAAGTTCATAAAAGTATAAATGTAAAATCATCAGCGTCGATGTTCTAAAGAGAATCATTTCCATTAGAAGTGGCTCTGGGCCTTTACAAATTTGGAATTGATCTACATGCAAACTGTGTAATTGAGCTCCCTTCCATGTTGTTGGGATGGGAGTGCCATCGAGCCGATATGCACCTGGTTCGGGATCTCGTTCTTTACGCAGCATGTAGTCTCCACATTGAAGCTGCAATTTTATTCGTGTTTTCCCCAGCTGGGGTTCTACACGCATCAGCCTGCTCAGCGTTCATTGCGCCACGAGGTGCGCGAGCGTCCCATCTCTGACAAATGCTTCGACCATGTCCTTTACGTCTGTGCATTCTTCAGTGTTGTGGCCTTTTGTCCTGTGAAAGTCACAGTATTTGCTCCGATCAGCATTGTGACAATGTCGGATTATTGGAGCCTTTGGCCATGGGAGCTCCTCAGTGGCGAATATCTCGGTGACGCTTTTGGTGAGTGGCGTCCATCTGGAGTTCTGGTTCGACTGTACGTTATCCCTTCCGCCTAACCGATGTTGCAAGCCGGATGAGGTGTCAAAGTTTACCCTTGACTGCCAAATGCCTAGCTTCAGCTTTTTGTTTAATCGGGCGGTAAGGAAGTTGTCTTCTCTTGTTTTCTGGGTGTAGAGGTTTGTGCTCTGTGGGAGATCTCTACCCAGTTGCTTCTCCGTTTCCGCAAAGCGTTTTGCTGCTGTCATGATGGCATCCCATGTGGATGGCATGCCATCTTTACCCGTTAAGGTGCGGATGAGCTCTGGGTCGTTCGCGCCCTGGATGAAAGCAGCGCGAACAAGATCTTCGCTGATATTACCCAGACTTAGCTTCTTTGAGTTGAAGCGAGTGATGAAGTCTGGCAAAGATTCATCTTTTTCTCGAATGCAATTGAGGATTGTCCATTGCTCCTCGGTATACTTTCTTTGCTGGCTGAAGTGTTGGCTAAACTTCTGCTGGAAGTCTTCCCAATCGTAGATGTGGTGGACCGGTAGACGATCGAACCACGCTCTAGCTGCCCCCACAAGCGTCATTTGGAACATGTAACACCACGTAGGTTCCGTCCAACTACTGACGGTTGCCCCCGCTATGAACCTGTTCAAATGATCATCTGGATCAGATATACCATCATAAGTGCCGATGTTGGACATCTGTTTGGCACTTTTTGGGGCGATTGCTTCCGCAATGTCCCTTGCAAATTTGGACGTTCCCGCATTTGCCACAGTTGGTCTGAATGTTTTGGAGAAGTCACGTGGATTTCCACCTGTGTTTTTTGGTTTGAAGGCTTCTCCAAAACGCCTTCTCGGTTGGGAGTCCGATTCCTTACGCTTCCCTTTTGCCCTATGGCGAGGGTTCGCTTCGGTGTCGGATTCCTCCGAGTCATCGTCCAAGTATTCTTCGAATTCGTCAGCCTGTTGGACGGAACGCAAGCGTTCGTCCAACTCAGCTTGGAATTCCTTCTGACGTGCCTCCGCCCATGCCTTAACTTCATCGAGTGTTTGGCGGGGGAGTCTTGTTCGTTTCTCTAACTGGGTATCGGTGAATCCCAGTGAGCGATTATTTACTGCACTTGCCCCAGCTTGGGTAACTGGGGTAGTGTTCGTAAAATTTACTTCACTTGCCCCGGCTTGGGTAACCGGGGTAGTGTTTGTAAAGACTGTGTAGTCGCCGGTATTCCCCCCAGTAGCTGGGGTTGTGGTTACCGGAGTTTCTTTAACCATCTTTCCAGAAGTTTGAAAAAACTGAAAAGAAATGAAGTTCTAGCTTTTATGCACGGATGGCGCCAAAGAAGAAACACTAACCGGACCCCGGGCAGATTACGGGTAACCTGGGGGTTAGATAGATGTTTCCCACGAGGGGTTGGACCCGGCAAAGATGGTTCTTCTGATAACCTGCAAAACAGACACCGTGAGCTTGTCACTGAGAAGGGGGGGGTTCCTCCTTGTGACCACCCTCCGGCGTGAGAATCAGACTAGATTGCTCTTTAAATATAAATATATATTAAGAGATTGCTAGAGCAGATATCAGGTATATGTAATACGAGATAGTATATGATGATAATATGATAAGATGAGATGATCATACCATTTGGGGTATTTATAGCCGAAGGTAGGTTTCCAAGGAGGTGTGGCCGGCTGAATAGTATTCCTGTTCTACCAACTGTGGCCTACGCACGTGCCATGCTGGTAGTTGGTGGGTAGGCAGCGGCTGACAGTGACCAGGCCTGCTGTGTACTATTCCTTTTCCACCAACTGCCGGCTATGCACGTGGTATGACAGGAGTTGGTGAGTACGCAGCGGCTAATAGTGACATACAGTACAAGAGCATGCTGCTCGCCATACTGCTGTCAATGAGCTGTCGTATCTTTGGTCAGATCTTTTGCCTATACCTCGTCAGGTACAGTACAGAAGATCTTCCCGTATCGTACGGACTGGCTTTTGGGCGGGAGTATTCCCCCTCCCGCCTTTGTGCGGGATTGTTCCCGGCTTTGCTCATTCCTTCAGGTGACAACTGAGTGATTGAGAGCTAAGTGCCTTGTGCGTGTAGCCTTGCTGCGCGGGTGGCCTTCCCTGATGGCTTGTATCCGCAGCTGCGGGAACAGGCAGAGTACTTCACCATTGGGAGGCATTTCCTGCGGGAACAGCTTGCGTACTGCGCGTAAGGACGTCACGTCTCTGAGCATGGTGGGTCCTGCGGATCCAGTTGGTTTCTGCGCAGACGTCCCTCTTCAAGGTGAGTCTTGCGGATCCAATTGGGCTCTGCTGGGACCTACCTCTTCAACAAGGTTATCCATCGTAGATGGTGTCGTAGTTACTAGTTAGGATAAGGCAAATAGGCTAGCAAAATTGTATCAATCGACTAAAGAATTACAATAAATGGCAGAAATACACATAGCGTTCCTTAATAGTGTTAGATACACACAATGAATCTACATTCCTAGTAAATAATATGAACGAAATCTAACAATATATAAAAAGACATGAACGAAATCTAAATGCAAGTAGTTCCCTGAAAATGATTATACCAGAAATAATTTATTTTCTTTTCTAACACCAAATATATGATTGAACATTCTCATAAGTACAAAATATTATTAGTGTCATTTTATAGGACTGAAGCGTAAATCCAATGGGGTCAAATCAATATGAAAACAAACATTGATACGTACATCGTAATCATCCTCACGAGCAATACATACACGCATCCATGCTTTTACTCTGCCATGTCACCATCACCACTAACCCAAGCCACGTCGACCGAACCTTACAGCCTGGCTTCCTCCCACCCACCAATCACCAACCTCCACGTGTCACCAAGCCATAATGAAACCCTACACCTGTCTCCCCTATATAAACACATCCCTCCACACCCCTATCTTCACTCCCTCCCCACTTCCCACTTCTACCCTCCTCATGGCAAACAATTACCATCTTGCCACTGTTCTGATCCTCCTACTCGCCATAGCTGATATCAGAAATGTTTTCTCTGCGTTGGTGACTCAGCAACCCTTGGTTTTAAAATATCATAACGGCGCTCTGTTACGCGGCCCCGTTACCGTTAATCTCGTCTGGTACGGAAAGTTTACGCCGATCCAACGGTCGATAATCGTTGATTTTCTTCAGTCGTTAAACACCGTTAGAAAGACGTCAGCCGCCGCGCCGTTACCTTCCGTTGCATCATGGTGGAAAACCACAGAGAAGTACCATAACGGCTCGTCGGCAACAGTCGTCGGAAAGCAGATACTCGACGAAAACTATTCCCTAGGCAAGTTTTTAAAAAATTACCATTTACAATATTTAGCGACGAAAGTGTCGCAAAAGAACTCAATTAACGTCGTGTTAACGGCGAAGGAAGTAGCCGTTGACGGGTTCTGCCGTAGCCGGTGCGGGACCCATGGGTAAACGAAATCCAAAGCGCGTGTGGCGTACGCGTGGGTTGGGAACTCGGAGACCCAGTGTCCGGGTCAGTGCGCGTGGCCGTTTCATCAACCGATTTACGGCCCGCAAACGTCGCCGTTGGTCGCGCCCAATGGCGATGTTGGAATAGATGGAATGATTATTAATTTAGCGACGGTGTTGGCTGGTGCCGTCACTAATCCGTTTAATGAAGGTTATTTTCAAGGCCCAGCTTCGGCGCCTTTAGAGGCGGTGTCAGCTTGTACTGGGATATTCGGGTCGGGTGCGTACCCGGGTTACCCGGGTCAGGTGTTAGTGGATAAGACCACGGGTGCGAGCTATAATGCGCACGGGTTAAATGGGAGAAAGTACTTGGTTCCAGCCATGTGGGACCCAAAGAGTTCTGCTTGTACTACACTAGTTTGAATGGGTTTATTATCTGGTGTGGGTGGGTGTACGCATGTCACGAGGGGAAGGTTTTGCCACTTGGTTGTGACGAGGATGATCGGTGAACTTGGAACGTTGTCGTTTTGTGTGACGTGTAAATTGATGTTTTATGAAAAGAATGTAAAAAGTTGTGATTTAAATAAGCTGTCTTTATATTTAAAAAAATTATGTTACATATATGATGGTTTTGTTTATAGGTTGAGTCAGAATGTTTGCTTTTAAGGAAGGAAGTTTGAAATTATTAAAACGATATGATATAGTAAGAAACCATATTAAACTAATATAACAAAAATAAGTAGAGAATTTATAGAGAGTAAAGGAAGTGGGGAAAAGGAAAGGTTAAAAAAGAATTATGCTCTTCCAGTTCCCAATAAAAGAAATAGTGTCTACCTTTGTAGGTTGAAGATAAGATTAAATTATATTTTTTACTTATGTTGCAATTTAAATTTGAAATTTTATACCATTGGTGATTGATGTCACTTCTTAGGCAAATTAGATTTTAATACGCTAGGCTTATTTGGACATATGCGGTTCTTGTTTATGTATTTTGTTTTTCATTAACATTTGTATCACTTTGTTAATTACAAATAGGCTATGCATTACGGATACATGGCTAACTTAGGTAATTAAGCAAGTTTCGCTTTTTGTAAAGGTTAATATATATAGGTTGTCGAACATACACTTTTGCTTTTGTATGTTGGTAACCATTATTTACAAAAAGTATGATGGATGGACGGACGTAATGAAAAGCTCAAGTGTGTTTTTGAGCTTCTTAAGGATTCGGAAGGCTTGGAGGGGATGAAGAAACATTGAAGTCTATGGACGAGTTGAAGGGTGGCACGGCTAGGGAAGATACATTGATTATGTTTAAATAAAATGATTTGTCATCTAAATTATCACTGTGGTCCACAAATGCAACATTTAATGTAAATGAGTACATTTTATATTAGTTCTGCATACTTATCCGATTTCACCAGCTTCTTGATTAAGGTGTTGGGGTTAACATTTTTATAAACGCACACAAAATCATAAGTAGACAAAACTCCTCCGTACTGTAAGCTTCCAGATCTAGATGAATCAAGTGTCACAACCGTTTGTTAACTTTAATGAATCCAGTAGAGTTATCAGTAAGTTTCAGGACGACTTTGAAAAACTGGAGTTAATGAAAAACACTTCATCAAGTTATAATAGAAACCAAGCAATATTTTTTGGAATATAGGGTTGCTTTTGTGACAGTTTATTTTTATACTTTTACCAATCACCTATGTATTTTGAGTTTCCAGAGGATTCGAAAGGCTTTAAAGAACTGGCTCGAAGATCTATGCGCTCGCTATAAGTATCTGCTTGTCATGGATCAAGTAATACAAATGTTAACGAAAAACAAAAAACAAAATGGACAAGTTATGAGTCCATTTATTTCGTTATGATCACTCCTTTGTTTATGCCTGACATACAATTTGCTTTTATATGTTGGTAATCATTGTTAGAAAGAAGCGCGATGGGCGAACATAATCGAAGTATCTTTAGATTATAGTTATTTTGTAAATTGCTTTACATCATATCTATGAAAGCGGGAGTTGATATTCGATGAAACGAATTCATCATGAAATGAGCATAAAGCCTAGCTCATGCTCTTAGAGGCAGAACCCCATTAGTGTCTGTTGATTATAATGATCATTTTAACTTAAATAACTGATGACGGAAATTGAGCCGAGCATAGGGTTCTTCGAATGAATCTAACTTTAAAATGCCAAGAAGCTAACAATGGTTACAACATGCAAAAGCAAATGGACAAAGAGGATCGAGAAGGCTCTTGAGAAATAGGGCTATTGCCATTAAAGAACAGAGTAACAACTAGTTTGAATAAGGGAAGGTGAAATGAAGCGATGATATTAGTGGAAGAATCTTCGACCAACACAGACGTTAAAACTGTCATCACCTTATTAAAGAACCGTTATGGACACAAAACATTAAAAAAATAAAAAAAGAGATCCCATGTCTTCCTTCGTTTTCACTTTACTAGAAAATGCTTTTTAACATGGCCACCGTGTCTTCCTCCATTTAAAGTTTACCCATCTGCTATTCAACAAAATGGTCTATCAACAAGAAGTTGATAGGTCATCCTGCACACCTATATTTTGTTGGAAGATTAAGCAAAGTGTGTGTGAATGATTGTCTCAAAATAATAGTGGTGAAACTTTGTCCCACATCGGTTGGGGAACAAAATTGAGAATGGTTTATAAGGTGTCATTCTCACTTCACATTTGAAAATTTGTGACGTGTTTTACTACAACTCCTAACCCCGCGCAGGGGGGGGTGCAAATTTGGGTTTTCGGACTAAAATTCTATCGAACTCGTGCGTGCCTGCACGTCCCATGGACGCGAATGCAGCTCCGAAAACCCAAGCCCGCGTGAGGCGATATTTGTGCTCTATCTTCTCTTCTCTATGCAGCAGTATTCTTGATTTCGTTTCAGGCAAGTCGTCAAGTCCGGCAGCACACCAGTGTACCCTGGGAACAGACCGCGAATCTGTTTAAGGGAATTGTGTCAAACACAAGCTCGGTTCGACAAACTTAAACAGATTACTAATTCTTCCTGTATTTTTCGTTTCAGAATGTCCCAGTCCATGAACACAGCCGTCTCCGCCATCGTCACTTCCGTTGTTGCTGTCACAGCAAATTTGGTTGCGCCACTGCCTAACGCAGTCGCGTCTCATGCTGAGAAACCGGAGAAATTCACCGGTGTGAATTTCAAACAGTGGCAGCAAAAGTTCTTTTATCTGACCACGTTGAGCCTTGCGAGGTTCTTGACTGAAACCGTTCCCCATGTTGATGAAAGGGAAATGGATGCTCATTCGGTGAGCACGGTTCAGGCTTGGAATCATTCGGATTTCTTGTGCCGGAATTATATTTTGAATGGTATGGTGGATGTGCTGTACAATGTGTATTGCAAGGCCAAGACTGCCAAAGAATTATAGGAGTCTTTGGACCGCAAATACAAAACCGAAGATGCCAGTGCTAAGAAATTCGTGGTGGCTAAGTTTTTGGACTTTAAAATGATTGACTCAAAAACTGTCATGAGCCAAGTCCAAGAGTTTCAAGTTATTCTTCATGATGTTCATGCGGAAGGAATGTCGCTTAGCGAGACATTCCAAGTTGCGGCTATGATTGAAAAGCTACCACCAAGTTGGGTTGATTTCAAGAACTATCTCAAGCATAAGCGAAAGGAGATGACCTTGAAGATCTTGTCATTCGTCTTTGTATTGAAGAAGATAACAAAATGGCTCTAAAAAGGATTGATGGTCCTGGAATGGCAAAGGCCAATGTTGTTGAACATGGTAAATCTTCAAAGGGAAGTAAAAATGGTGGAAAGAAATTTTATGGTAAAGGCTCCAACCTTGGTCCTAAGGGGAGAATTGGGAAAAAGAAGAAGTTCCAAGGAACTTGTTACAATTGTGGAAAGCAAGGCCATAGGGCCAATGAGTGCAAGCTTCCAAATAATGAAAATGCTCGACAAGTGAATATGGTTCGTGAGGTTGAAAACCTTGTTGCTATGGTCGCGGACCTCTCGATTATGGTCACTGAAGTTAACTGGGTTGGGCAAGATAACAAGGATTGGTGGGTTGATACGGGGGCTACCCATCATGTGTGTTTTGACAAAAGCCTCTTTAGCACTTTCAAAGAGGTGACCAATGGAGAAAAGGTTTTCATGGGAAACTCCGCCACGGCCGAAGTCAAAGGCGAGGGGAATGTGATCTTGAAGATGACTTCGGGAAAGGAACTTACTTTGTCCAATGTGTTGTATATTCCTGAAATTCGTAAGAACCTTGTGTCGGGGTGGCAGTTGAACAAGTTTGGTTTCAAAATGGTTATTGAGTCGGATAAGGTCGTGTTGACCCAGAATGGTGTGTATGTTGGTAAGGGCTATGCCCTTAATGGTATGTTTAAACTAAATGTAACCGTGTTTAATGGAATGAATGAGAACACTACTAGTTATGCTTACTTGCTTGAGTCTTCTAATGTTTGGCATGGTAGACTAGGTCATGTTAACTTTAATTCCATTCGACGTATGATTAAACTTAATTGTATACCAACATTCGATATTCACTCAAATAATAAATGGGAAACTTGTTTCGAAGCAAAACAAACAAGATCGTCATTTAAAAAGATTGAACGATTCACCGAACCCCTCGAAATGATCCACACCGATATGTGTGATCTAAAAGCAATTCCAACTCGTGGTGGGAGTAAGTACTTCATCACATTTATTGATGATAGTACAAGGTATTGCTATGTGTACTTACTTAAGAGTAAGGATGAGGCTATTGATAAGTTTATCTTGTTTAAGGCCGAAGTTGAGAATCAACTAAATCGGAAAATCAAAAGAGTAAGGAGTGACCGAGGAGGTGAATATGTTTCACCTTTTGTTGACGTGTGTGAAAGAGATGGAATCATACATGAACTCACGCCTCCTTACTCCTCTCAATCAAATGGCATAGCGGAATGGAAGAACCGCACTTTGAAAGAAATGATGAATGCCATGATGATAAGTTCTGGTGTAAGCCAAGACATGTGGGGGGAAGCAATCTTATTGGCGAATTATGTCTTAAACATGATACCCAATAAGAAGAAAGATGTAACTCCATACGAATTATGGACGGGAAATAAACCATCTTATAAATACTTGCGAGTATGGGGGTGCCTAGCCAAGGTAGTGGTAACACCACCGAAACGGCTACTAGACCCAAAACAGTGGATTGTATATTTATAGGATATACTCGTCCTGGTGGCGCATTTCGTTTTCTTGTGCATGATTCCAAGAACCCTGGAATAAACAAAGGCACCATACTAGAATCCAAGGATGCATCATGGTTTGAACATATGTTCCCATGCTTGGATAAAGGAAAACCGAGTTCTTCTAGATCGGTTGAGGAAATTGTTCTAGAAAACGAGAGTGAAAGAGATGAACCTCGAGAACAATCTGAGATAGAGGAATACGAAATTAGAAAGAGTAAACGGCAAAGGACTGAAAAATCCTTCGGCTCTGACTTCCTTACCTACATGGTAGAAGAGGAACCCCAAACGTACCAACAAGCGGTGAGTTCCTCAGAAGGACCTCAGTGGAGGGAGGCCATCAAAGGTGAAATAGATTCTATCTTACAAAATCATACTTGGGAACTAGTGGATCTTCCTCAAGGATGTAAACCACTAGGATATCGATGGATCTTCAAGAAGAAGATGAAACCAGATGGCACCATCGATAAGTACAAGGCAAGGTTGGTGATCAAAGGATATAAACGACGAGAAGGTTTAGATTACTTTGATACATATTCGCCAATTACGCGAATAACCTCAATTAGGTTAGTCTTTGCCATCGCCGCCATTAGAAATCTGGAAGTTCACCAAATGGATGTGAAAACAGTTTTCTTGAATGGAAATCTGGAGGAAGAGATTTATATGGAACAACCTGAAGGTTTCATAGCCATTGGGCAAGAAAAGAAAGTTTGCAAACTTGTAAAATCCTTGTATGGATTGAAATAAGCTCCAAAACAATGGCATCAAAGGTTTGATCATGTCATGCTTGATGCCGGGTTCAAAATCAATAATTGTGACAAATGTGTATATGTGACGGACATATCAGATGGATATGTCATTCTGTGTCTATACGTGGATGATATGCTCATTGCTGGAAGTGATGACAAAATCATAATGTCCACAAAGAACATGTTAAAGGCAAGATTTGACATGAAAGACATGGGTTTTGCGGATGTGATTTTGGGAGTTAAAATCACACGTACCCAAAATGGACGTGTTTTAAGTCAAGCCCATTACGTGAACAAAATTCTTGAGAAGTTTAATGCTAATGACTCGAATGTAGCTAGAACTCCCATTGACACGAGTCAACATCTAGCTAAGAATAGAGGTGAACCCGTTAACCAGTTTGAATACTCAAGAATTATCGGAAGCTTAATGTACCTTATGAGGTGTACTAGACCAGACTTAGCATATGTTGTGAGCAAGCTAAGTAGACACACGAGCAACCCAAGTTCAATTCATTGGAACTGTATGATTCGGTTGCTTCGATACCTAAGATACGCTCGGGAATACGGGTTGCATTATAACAGATATCCAGCAGTTATCGAAGGACACTGTGATGCAAATTGGATATCTGACATGAATGATTCCAGAGCAACAAGTGGGTATGTATTCACACTTGGAGGTGCTGCTATATCGTGAAAATCGTCTAAACAAACGGTTATAGCTAGATCCACGATGGAATCAGAATTCATCGCCCTAGATAAGGCGGGCGAGGAGGCAGAATGGTTACGTCAATTTGTCGAGGATATACCAAGATGGCCTAAGCCGGCATCGGCCATTTGTATACATTGTGATAGCCAATCGGCCATTGGCAGAGCTCATAGCACAATGTATAATGGTAAAAACAGACATATTAGACGTAGACATAATATAGTAATAGAATAAAATGTCTAAACTCTTTTAGCATCTAGTAGCTAATCTCTGTTACCCTTATTGACCAGCCTGTAAAATATGCTTGGCTAAAATACGTCAGCATAAAGCTGGCGAATCACATAAACCGACATATTTAATAAAGTAATACTAAAACAATTTTATTGATCAAGTATGAGCTCATTGCATGTTATGCCATAATTATAACCCGCTCGCTTCACATTAAAGCCAAGTCAGCATTTATATACGCACTACAAACTTTGTGCACTTCTGCTATTGTATTAAGTGCATGTCCCCTTGGGAAAATATAATGATCATTAAAATACATATAAACCTTGGGTGCCACACCATATGCGCCATACAAATACATGATCAATCACGGCCCAAATATTTTTATGAGCATGTATAAGAATTTTGAAAATAGTTTAAGTAACTTACCTTTACAGACTTTCTTCAGCTACTTTGGCTCATCCCATTTTAACAATAATTTATGATTTAATATACTATGTTACTTATTTATGTATACGTAGTAATGTTGTAATACTCATAGACCCTTCACACGATAGTTGTCCTTAATGTGCACAACTATTCACGTCAAGACGGTGTTATGGTTAACAACCATACCCACTAATTTAAAATCCATGGTTCATCCTAACCAGTTATAACCAAAGCGGCCATACCATGCCACAAAGCCAGTTGTACACATACTAGACAAGTTATGTTATGGTCATAAGCCTTTCTCTAGCGGGTTGCTACCCTTAAGTGTCCGGGTAATTTATTATTAAAATATTAAAGGGGTACTATTTCTACTTTACGGTTCAACTCGCGTTTCCTAACATACCAACAATAATTAAATATTATTTTATAATAAAAACACTTTTATAGTTAAAATATTTTAAAATATATTATATTAAAATATTAGGATCATAACTAAACTTAAAAGAGTAAATGTCAAATACGTACCTGTCTGACGAAGATAGCTTGAAATTAATCTGTGAGATCGTAGAGTTAACACACACACACACACATATATATATATATATATATATATATATATATATGGTAATATTAAAATAAAAATCAACTTCAGTTGTGAAAACTTTAGAAACTCATTTTTAACCACATATTTTTAATTAAAGTTTGAAACTTGTGGTCTACAATTAAAGTTAATAAAAAATGAAAAATTAAATATAACTTTTTCTCTCTCCTGAAAAAATATATAAAAATTAGCAAAAAAATGTTAAAAAATAGCAAAACAAATTTTTTTTTTCTATGCTTTGTGTTAAATGTAACAACATATATTACATGTGCAACAAAAAAACGATGTTACATAGGGTTTTTATGGGTTTTCACAACTTAAATGGGTTTTCATTCTATACTTCCCATATATATATATATATAGGAGAAGTATAGTTTGAAAACCCCCCCTTTTTTTGTAACATGTAATATATGTTGTAACATTTAATACAAAACATCGAAAACATAAAAAAAATGTTTTGCTATTTTTTTACATTTTTTTAGTAATTTATATATATGTTTTCAGGAGAGAGAAAGTATAAGAAAACTTTAAAATTTTTTATTAACTTTAATTGTGGAACACAAGATTTAATTTTTAATTAAAAACATGTGGTTGAGAATGGGTTTTAGAGTTTTCACAACTCAAATGGATTTTTATTCTAACATAACCCTATATATATATGTGTGTGTGAGTATAAGAACTTTTTGGCCGACCCAAGGACCCAAGGTTAGTCGATTTTGAAATAAATAATATTTTTGTAATATATTACTAACTTATTCACACAGAGAACATGCACTCCAAATATGGAGTATTATTATTATTATTATCATCGTTATATTATAATTATAATTAATTTAGCTCAAATATCTTTATTCTTTTATAACTTTCAAAATATAACGTCTTATAAAACTACAAGTTTATTACTGTGGCCGGAAAAAATGGTTTTCATGGCTGGAAAAATCAAAAACCACTCATATCTTCAAATTAATTCACCAAATCTTCAATGAAGCTTCGAGTTTCATCTATGAACACTCATCAGCATTCAATTTCATCAATCGCTCATCAAATCCTATCAATAAGTACCAAAACTCGAAGAACACGATGTACGTCTCCAATTAAGAATTTGCATCTTGAATTGATATATAACGAGCAGCAGTCTGCTCTGATACCAATTGTGAATACGCAATACGAGCCAGGACCTAGTTGCATATGGATACATTACACATATCTACGAGACCAGCGATAATTAGAACGATAATCGAACTGGATGATTGTTTCATTGATAACGATAACCAAATGATTACAAGGATTCATACATGCATATACACATACTCGTTTAAGCTCGATCCACCTCGATGTGCACCTCGAGGTGGCCTATCATTCTAGAGAGAATCCAGCATGGTAACAGTATGAATAGTATAAGAATGACATGAATCTCTAGGCAACATTAACTAGGAAAGGCCTATTAATAGGCAACCCCCAATCGCTGGGCACACACTAGCGAATGGGGTTTCCCAACTAGCAAATGGCCTCCCATTCTCTAACATGCTTAGCAAATGGGCCCTCTAGTAGCAAATGAGCCTACATACGCCAAATCCTATGCGTAAGGGCTCCAAGGCTAGTGAATGGGCCACCATATGCTAACATCCATAATGTATGGCACTTAGTCTAACGTATAGACTCCATTCGCTAAACATGCTTAGCGAATGGGCCATATAACAAGATAGAATAGTGACTAAACAACCCCTAGCCAATTCGATCAGCTACGAATACCAAATACATGTACTAACAAAAATATGTGTATCGGTGTTTTTTAGTCCCAACTATCATCTTTTGGTCCTTGTCGGTCCTAACTAAAGAATTGGCTGATAACGATCCCACCTTTTATCATATTTGTTCCCAATGTCCACGACTAACCGAATTCTAACGTCGTTAGTTGCAAGTCGCTGGAAAAACGCTTTTGACCGGAAAACTCACATTTTTCCCATAAAACTCGACATTTTCGTCCCAAACATCTTTGTAACCTCGATTGGACCTTCAGGAACATTTTCTAGCAAAATTATCTAATTATTGAGGTCGCCGCGCCTAGAACCATCGTCGGAATCGGTTGGTGGTGCTAATGTGGTGGTGGTTGGTCGGTGGTAAGTCAGTTAGTGGTGGTCAGGCGGTGTTCAGGTTGAATTTCCAGACAAAAAAAATGTAACTTTTTCGGTGAAAAGCGTTTTTCCTACAACCTGCAAGTACAAGTAGTGACAATAAAATTCTGTTAATTGCGGACCATTAGGAACAAATACGTTAAAAGATGGGATCATCAACAGCTAACTCGTTAGTTGAAACCGATAACGACTAATTTGGATAAATAAAAACCAATACACCTAAAAAATTAAGTTACGCCCTCTTTAAATATTTAACAACCAACATTAAGCTGTGAGCAAAAAGCAAGGCGAACTAATTATTTAGCAAAATCTCATTTATATAAAAAAAAATTCTAAATTGTCTTAAAAATTAATTAACCTTATTTTTCATTTACACATTTATAAAAAAATTATAAATTGCTTTCAAAATGATACCAATATTAAGCATTATTATTAAAAGATCCAACTAGGTACAATTAATAAAACATGTTTCACGAAATAACTAGGAAACATTAAAAAAAAAATAGCATATGGAATAGATTTATAGGGGTCCGACAACGTACGATGGATTTATTTCAATGGACCCAATAGCAAAAATGGTATACGTGTATTCTTTTCGACCACGAAGCATATTGACAACAATAGGAACAAACACATTGACATCAACAACATTATCGAAACTTAGTATAGATTGGAAGGGGTCTAACTTAGTATGGATTGGAAGGGGAGACCCCATAACGTACTAAACGTTTAAAACTGTGCAAATTATTGACTACAATAAACAATTGTTTTCTTTTTTATTCTTTTTAATCTTTTTTCTATAGGTTAACTAAATGCAGACCCACCACTATTACTTTATTGAATATACCTCCCTCTCTTATTTCTTATTTTTTTTAGTGATTCTCTCTTCCCTCTTTTATTTTTTAACGGCAAAGCAAAGGAGGTTTATTAAAAGATATCAAAGCAAGGCGTTAAGACGCAAAGATCAGGTTACAAATATATATTAAAACTATGCCTATCTTTCCAAGAAAATAAGCTAAAATTCGTTCTATTTTTATCGCTAAGAAAGAGTGAAGCTTGAAGTCTTCCACATATTTTTCTTTTGACAAAGTGAGTATTCTTGAATAGCCTCTTGTTTCTTGCTAATTATATCAACCATATAGTGACAAGGGTTTGATACTTTGTTCCAATGGTAAGTTAGTTATTTATTAAATTGTTATTAATTTATATATATATATATATACACACCTGATTTTATCCCCCGTATTACGAGGGTTGTTTTACATTATTTGTTTTTAATATTTATATATGTATATTTGGATTTTAATTTTATTTATTGTAAAAAAATTAATAATTAATGTACTTGAGATTTGATGATAAAATGGTTTCACACATAAATGATATGTTATAATTCGGTTTAAAAGCTATCTGGGTTTGGTGATACCCATTACCTGTTTATTTTCTTTATTATAAAATTGTTTCTTAATTATAAATAATATCTTTTTTTAAATAAAATAGGATATTAATTTTAAGTATATTCTATTTTATAGGATTTTCATATCAAATATTTGATGAGATTATTTTTGAATATAATGAGATTTATAACCCGCTTAAGAGCTATGTAAGATCCGAGCCCCGGTACTGAAGCGTGAATAATGGTCGTTATTAACGGTGGAGCTCGGATCTGAGCAAGGTTCGAATCGTATTCGCTCTTGAAAGGGGGTTTTGGACGGATGAGTGGTGTTTGGGAGAGAGCCTGAATCGATTACAATAAACAATAAGCTGGATGAACAAAGATATGCAATCGATTCACAAAGATAAATAAGTGGCAGTATGATTTCATTCATCAAAAGATTGTCATTACAAATCACTCATACATACACACATACATACAGTAAAGATCAGCCACCTCCAGGAGAGCTCATCCTGGAGGCGGCGGCTCTCTCAAAGAGATATACCCTAAATCTCACCCAATACACAATACACTCAAACACTCATTCACTCATGCTAGAAAAATTAACAAATACATCTATTTATACTAGTCTAGCATGTCTTGGTCTTCAATCCATCCACCCTTGGTTGAGACCAAAAATATTAATTATTTTTCACTCATAATTATAATAATTCGATGCGTCGGTCTAAAATATAAGTCCCAACAAGCTATCTGGGTTTGGTGAGACCTTTACCTTTGAATTCGGGTCAAATGCGTGAGAAGCCTTCATTTACAAATAAAGCAATCGGATGGCTTGAGAAAATAGTTGTTTTACATTTTTCGTTTTTTAATATTTATTTTTTGAATTTTAATTTTCTTTATTGTAAGAAAGTTAATAATATACTTAGGGTTTGATGATGAAAGGGTTTTATAAATAAATGATATGCTATAACCCGTTTAAAAGCTATCTGGATTTTGTGACCCATGACCCGCTTATGTTTTTTTACTATAAAACTGTTTATTAATTATAAATAATATCATTTTTTTAAATTGGATATTAAATTTTAGTATATCTCTATTTTATAGGATTTTCATATCAAATAATTGGTAAGATTAATTTTTAATTTAATGAGATGTTATAACCCGTTTAAGAGCCATCTAGTTTTGGTAAGACCCATACCCATGAATTTGGGTTAAATCAATGAGAGGCCTGAATTTAAAAATCAAGAAATCTAGTGGCTTCCATAAAAGGGGGAGCGACCACATCGCGACACGTAAGATTTTAGGGTCTTCTTTTATATATATTATAGATATAGATATTTTGTCAATATATGGTTGATATGATTAGCAAGAAACAAGATGCTATTCAAGAATATATATATATATATATATATATATATATATATATATATATATAATATTTTAACTATTTTGTATGGCATAGATGGATATTTTAAGTTTTTCCTAGATATCTATCTATAATATATATAATTGAAACCCCTAAAATCCTATGTGTCGCGATGTAGTCGCTCCCCTCTTTTATGGAAGCCACCAGATTGCTTGATTTTTAAATGGAGGTCTCTCATTGATTTAACCCAAATTCATGGGTATGGGTCTTACCAAAACCAGATAGCTCTTAAACGGGTTATAACATCTCATTAAATTAAAAATTAATCTTACCAATTATTTGATAGGAAAATTCTATAAAATAGGGATATACTAAAATTTAATATCCAATTTAAAAAGAAAAGATATTATTTATAATTAATAAACAATTTTATAGTAAAAAATATAAGCGGGTCATGGGTCACCAAATCCAGATAGCTTTTAAACGGATTATAACATATCATTTTTTTATGAAACCCTTTCATCATCAAACCCTAAGTATATTATTAACTTTCTTATAATAAAGAAAATTAAAATCCAAAAATTAAATATTTAAAAACAAAAAATGTAAAACAATCATTTTCTTAAGCCATCAGATTGTTTTATTTGTAAATGAAGGTTTTTCATGCATTTGACTCGAGCTCACAGGTAAAGCTCTCACCAAACCCATATAGCTCTTAAATGGGTTATAACATCTCATTATTTAAAAAATTAATCTCATCAAATATTTGATATGAATATCCTATAAAATAGGGATATATTAAAAATTAATATCATATTTTATTTAAAAAAAAGATATTATTTATAATTAAGAAACAATTTTATAATAAAGAAAATAAATGGGTAATGGGTATCATCAAACCCAGATAGCTTTTAAATCGGATTATAACATATCATTTATTTGTGAAACCATTTCATCATCAAACCTCAAGTATATTAATTATTAACTTTTTCTTACAATAAATAAAATTAAAATCCAAATATACATATATAAATATTGAAAACGAATAATGTAAAACAACTCCCGTAATACAGGGGATAAAATCTTGTATATAATATTTATGTTGGTTGTAAGGGTATATATGATATTAATTCTTTTTAAAATAATTGCTGTGCCTAGCAAAAGATTTCAAGAATGGAATTTCCAGCAAATACCCCATGTTTTCAATCTCCTCTCTTACTAAGGTAGCCATGTAACTTTTCAACTTTTGGCACTAAAAGGGTAAGTTAATTAAAGTATACAAGAGGGGTATATTTGGCAAACCCATTGCTAGTAAGACAGGTAGTTAAACCCAAGGCTTTACCGGCTCAATGGTCGACTAAGTGGAATCAGGCAGAAAATTGATCATGCTATAAATAGCTGTCAAACAATATTTAAACAATTTATAAATACAAGATTAAGTAGAAAATGTTAATATACATGCATATATCATTATTATGTTATACATGCTTAAAAATTATATTACTTACATAAAAGAAAAAATAAAATTATATAAAACTTTTTAGAAAGAATAGATGGTAAATTAATTGGGGTGTTAGGTGACAGTTCATATATGTTGATAAACAAACCTTATTTTCATTTACACTTTTTATAAAATTTATAAAATGTTTTTAAAATGAAAAACGGATTGAATATTATTAAAAGATCCTATTAGCGATAGGTGACAATTAATATAACGTGTTTCACGAAATAACGAGAAAAAATCAAATTTGAAAGCAGACATGCATTGATTCTAGGGGCCCGACAACGTACGATGTATTGATTTTCAAAAGGGGCAGTGCCAAAAATGGTATACGTGTATATTTTTTAGAAAATTCTTAAAATGTTTCTATTTTAAAGATAGATTTAAAATATGTGATTTCAAAATTTAAATTCTATATCTATCCATTTACTAATATGCTATCGTCTCTACGTTAGGAGTTCGAGATGACATGTTTGTTTACTCGTCGTCTCCTCACCATGTTAGTTCAAAAACTCATCGTCTCATTGTCATATTAGCTCAAAACTCATTGCCTTCCATCCATTTTTTCAAAAAACTCGTCGCCTCCATGCCATGTTAGCTAAAAATTAAATTTATGAAATCTTGTTATTTAAACAATTATATCTAAACAAGGTACACATAAAATGATTTTGATGGTATGCATGCGTTTTCTTAATCATATTATTATCCAAAATCCAATATACAAGAATTTAAAAACAAAAAAAATTAAAAATAATTCAATATTTTTTAAATCAGTTTAGGATCCATGTTTGTAGTAAAGATAAGATAGAATTTTTTAAACTAACATGGTGGGAAGATGACGAGTTTTGAGCTAACAAAGCGAGTTTTGAGATAACATGGCGGGGAGGTGACGAGTTAAGAAACATGTCATCTCGAACTCCTAACGTAGAGACGAAGACGTGTTAGTAAGGGACAAATATTAAATTAAAATTTTTAGGGGACATTTTGAATTTATATCTAAAAAAGAGACATTTTGAGAAATTTCCCTAAATTTTTTAGCAACCTAACACATTGATGGCGATAAGAATATCAAAACTTAGTGTGTATACTGAAAACGTTGAAAGTTATGGGATTTTTTAAATAAATAGTAGGTTTAATATAAGAAAATTGGTTTTTAGGTCTCACACAATGGAGCAAAATGGTATTTAGGTATCCAGCCATCTTAGATGGATGGATTGGATTCATCTCTCCAAGTGGCAATCCACGTAAGCGACAAAGTATAAGTGGTGATTGGATCAACCATCTGAGATGGCTAGATACAACTTTATTCCCTTACACACCATTCTGTCATGTGGCAACACAAGATAAGACCAACCATTTGAGATAGCTGAATTGGACTCACATTTTAAATCATGGCAAGCTCACGGGTGTACTATTTTTGAAGATGGCATTTTGAAATCCGCACGTTTCACCTCTCATTTTGTGAAGCAACGGTGACATGAGAAGATGTTAACGTTTATGGTTTACGAGTGGAGGGTCCGGTAGTTTCTGGTGTAGAGACATTAAGGAATCTCGATGAACGAAGTCACAGGGTACGATATCTATTAGGTATTGTCATTCGAGATGCATCTAGTGACTTACATGGTAACTCGATTTAATCAACCATCGTTCTTGAAAAAAATAAAATCCGCCATGTCTCAAAACCCAACTGTGGAGGAGTTAACAACGTGCAAGTTGCGTCATCCTTTATTTCTGTTGGTGTTCATTGTTTAGTGATACCTCCAAAAACTTGATAAGTTTGTCGTTTCTAAATCATGTTGCCATATTAAAAAATAGTACACCCTTGAACTTGCCATTATTGGAAATTTGACTTCAATCCAACTATCTCAAATGACTTGTTTCATCTTGTGTTGGCACGTGGCTGAAAGTGTGTAAGGGTGAGATGGCTTATTCAGTCTCATGGTGTGTAAGGGAATAAAGCTGGATCTAGCCATCTCAGATGACTGATCCAGTCACCTAAGACTTACACATTGGATTGTCACTAAGAGATGAATCCAATCCAGCTATCTTAGATTACTAGACACCTAAATTTCATTTACTCTATTATTAAAGACCTAAAAGCTATTTTTTATATTAAATCTACTATTAAAAAAAATCAAAGATATGGACTACAAGCACGACCATCCACCTGGCACAAGCACAAGCACAAGTTCTTGATTTGTGTAGGTTCCTAAAAATGAAATCTAAGAGGAAGTTCATATACAATTTGATTCAGTAGCTAAAAATTTTAATGCATAAAAGTGCATACTCCCTTTATTTAAAGATTAAGAATTTTTGATGTATAATTCATTTGTTTATACAGTCATTAACACATTTATTATTTATAAAATATAGAAAAACAATGGTTTACTTCATACCTCTATTTGGCATCTAACTTACAATCGAACAATAGTTGCATCATACACCACTACGTGTCACAAGGTCTATTTCACAAGATGTTATAAGTGTTTAGAGCATGGTTTATACCAAATATCAGATATTATAGATCGTCCCTTTATCTAAAGAGGAAGTTCATATACAATTTGATTCAGTAGCTAAAAATTTTAATGCATAAAAGTGCATACTCCCTTTATTTAATGATTAAGAATTTTTGATGTATAATTCATTTGTTTCTACCGTCACTAAGACATTAATTATTTACAAAATATAGAAAAAAATGGTTTACATCATACCATCTAACTTGCAACAGAACAATAGTTGCATCATACGCCACTACGTGTCACAAGGTCCATTTCACAAGATGTTATAAGTGTAGAGCATGGTTTATACCAAATATCATAGATCGTCAGTCAGTCAATAATTACATGTAAATCAATTTAAAAATATGAGAAAACCTAAAAAGATTACAATACTCTACACCTCGGGAATGACTCGAAGGAGATTAACCACTCATGGTCATCATTTGGTCTTCAACTCTTGATTTAGGATGATTAAACATGGATTCTGTAGTGATTGGAGGTGTTCCGGAGCTCCCAAAATGGCCAAAGTTCGTCCTAAAATCGGATGGAGTCCATTCCTTTCAAACTAGGGTTTTTTGGCTTTAAATATTGTTGGGCCCGTGCTTTAGAATTAAATTCCGCGACTCAGAGTAAGCTACTCTGACCCTGGCATAGCTTACTCTAGGTGGTAATCCCTTATTCTAAATCTGACTATCTTACTTTGAATTAATTTGGAATTTGTAGTAGGCTACCCTGAACCTGGCGTAACCTACCCTGGGAGCTAAAGTTCAACTAATTTATTTCATTTTGTTCCCAACACTTGTGCAATAGCTCTGATATTCCCAAGACTTCAAAGTATGTTCATAAATGCTTCCAATTAGTATCTTTAATCTTCAATGGCCTACAAATCAAAAGAACAATTGAAGTACCAAAATTCTCACTAAAATTAATTAAAACTACTAAAATAAAACAAATAAATTATTTGCACCCGGTTATTAGTAGGTTTATATTTTTGTATAGTTGTATATTTTATTAATATTAGGTTTATATTTTTGTATAGTTGTATATTTTATTAATATTTATAAATATACGCATGTGTAAAATATATGTATATTTCATGTAGCTTATATAATGAAAACCCTAACCACTTGAAGAAACCTTAGAAACACAATGTTATAACTTTATGTTTTCCCTCCAAAGGGATAGTACTGTCTTTTCATGTTATAACTTTTTCAAAGCCTTTTGTTATTCAATAATTGCACTGAATACATAAGTTGACCACATCACCAAAACTAAAATATGTACAGGTTTTGATTTTTTTCCCAAATAAAACATAGTATACAACTTTCAAAAATAACTCATATGTTAGATACTATAAATATCACTTACTACATAAACATATTAAAAAATTAATTCTAAACAATGTGCACTCTTAATATTAAAATTATGCACTCTTTAAAAAGTTAAATTCTTCACAACATAGTTAAGATATTAATAAATATGTAATCTTAATATTAAAATATGTAAAAAAATATATACACTTTTTTAAAAATATTGTACTCTTTATTTAAAATTTTGTAAAAACGAACTTTAAATATATACTTACATACTTAAAAAAAATTTAAATTCACTCTAAATATAGTTAAATTATTGATAAATATGTAAATGTGATTAAGAAATTTGTAAAGATGAAAATTAAAGAATACATACTGTATTATTTCTTTATAAACTTGTACTCTTAATATTAAAATATGTAAAACATGTAAAAAATACGTAAACTTTGTTAAATATATCGTACTCTTTAATTAAAAATTTGCAAAAATGAACCTTAAATATGTACTTACGTACTTTTAAAAATGTTAAATTCTTTCTGAACGTAGTTAAGTTATTAATAAACATGTAAATTTAATTAAAAATTATGTAAAGATGAACATTAGAAGTACATATTTTACATACTTAAAAGGATGTAAAAAACATTAAAAATACGTATTTAAGTAAATATTTTTACATACTTAAAAGGATGTAAAAAACATGTACTCGTAATATTAAAAATATGTACTCATAGTATAAAAATATGTAAAACATGTACAAAAGAGTACATATTTTTACATACTTAAAAGGATGTAAAAATATGTACTTGTAATATTAAAAATATGTAAAACATGTAAAAGAATACGTAATGTACTCAAAAATCGGTAAAGACGAATCTTAAATATGTACTTAATACTTTAAAAATATTAAATTCTTTCTTAACATAGTTAAAATATGTAAATTTAATTATAAAATTTGTAAAGACAAACATTAATAACTATAAATATATATGTATCAAAAAATTCTTTTGCTGTTATAAAAACCTAAAAAACAAATAGTTGGAGACCATAAATTGTTTTGATATGTTAAGAGTTAGCCCCTATGCATTATCTTGACTTTTTGAAGAAAAAAATAATAACAAATATAATAATAATATTTTGGGATTAGTTGGATGGATGTATGGTGCCAGTCAAGTTTTGTATGTGCAACAATATTATTTGTGGCAGAGGTGAGAGACTACATAAAACTCTTTACCAAATTAACCTTTGTGTACTTAAATTTAATATAATAGTATATTTTAGTGAATTTGAATCCATCTACTAATATGTTTCGTTGATGTAAATGAATCTATGGTTGATAGAGGGTAACTAGGGAGGGTTTATATATATATATATATATATATATATATATATATATATATATATATGATGACGATGAATTACATGTTATTGTCTAGGTGATATACTTTCTTATGCTTAAAACAAGTGTAGGTTGTATATTTTTTATGTAAGACTATAGGTTGTGTATTTTTTGGTAATATTATAATGCAAACGTGTCTAGGATATTTTTTTTATCGTTCATCACAATGTAACTATGTGCTAGTTTGTGTAGTAATGTAAATTCAGAAAAATATACCTATATTATTAAAGCAATACAATCCTTTCACATGTCATTCAACTAAACCCTCCACATAGACTGCCAATTGTATAAGTTTTCATTTTTACAATTTCCACTTTATGAATGATAAAATGAAAAATATGTTGTTGGTGGGAATCAAACTTATTACATTGCTTTTAAAATGTTTGTGCCATACCAACTCAACTAAAATGAATTGATGGTAGCCTTCCCTTTTTCTTAATTGATAAAGATTCACAACCTTCCATTTTTATTTTCTAATACAAATACATATTATTCTTACTGATCTATGTATTTTAGAAAATTCTGATCTATGTATTTTAGAAAATTATTTATATCTTATGAATTCATAAAGCATGTTATTATACATATTATTCAGTTAAATTTTTTTGTTGTATTTTTTTAACCACACACGGGCTATATCCTAGTTATGTATTGAAATCTAAGAGGAAGTTCATATACAATTTGATTCAGTAGCTAAAAAAAATCAAAGATATGGACTACAAGCACGACCATCCACCAGGCACAAGCACAAGCACAAACACAAGCACAAGTTCTTGATTTGTGTAGGTTCCTAAAAATGAAATCTAAGAGGAAGTTCATATACAATTTGATTCAGTAGCTAAAAATTTTAATGCATAAAAGTGCATACTCCCTTTATTTAAAGATTAAGAATTTTTGATGTATAATTCATTTGTTTATACAGTCATTAACACATTTATTATTTATAAAATATAGAAAAACAATGGTTTACTTCATACCTCTATTTGGCATCTAACTTGCAATCGAACAATAGTTGCATCATACACCACTACGTGTCACAAGGTCTATTTCACAAGATGTTATAAGTGTTAGAGCATGGTTTATACCAAATATCAGATATTATAGATCGTCCCTTTATCTAAGAGGAAGTTCATATACAATTTGATTCAGTAGCTAAATATTTTAATGCATAAAAGTGCATACTCCCTTTATTTAATGATTAAGAATTTTTGATGTATAATTCATTTGTTTCTACCGTCACTAAGACATTAATTATTTATAAAATATAGAAAAAAATGGTTTACATCATACCATCTAACTTGCAACAGAACAATAGTTGCATCATACGCCACTACGTGTCACAAGGTCCATTTCACAAGATGTTATAAGTGTAGAGCATGGTTTATACCAAATATCATAGATCGTCAATCAATAATTACATGTAAATCAATTTAAAAATATGAGAAAACCTAAAAAGATTACAATACTCTACACCTCGGGAATGACTCGAAGGAGATTAACCACTCATGGTCATCATTTGGTCTTCAACTCTTGATTTAGGATGATTAAACATGGATTCTATAGTGATTGGAGGTGTTCCGGAGCTTCCAAAATGGCCAAAGTTCGTCCTAAAATCGGATGGAGTCCATTCCTTTCAAACTAGGGTTTTTTGGCTTTAAATATTGTTGGGCCCGTGCTTTAGAATTAAATTCCGCGACTCAGAGTAAGCTACTCTGACCCTGGCGTAGCTTACTCTAGGTGGTAATCCCTTATTCTAAATCAGACTATCTTACTTTGAATTAATTTGGAATTTGTAGTAGGCTACCCTAAACCTGGCGTAACCTACCCTGGGAGCTAAAGTTCAACTAATTTATTTCATTTTGTTTCCAACACTTGTGCAATAGCTCTGATATTCCCAAGACTTCAAAGTATGTTCATAAATGCTTCCAATTAGTATCTTTAATCTTCAATGGCCTACGAATCAAAAGAACAATTGAAGTACCAAAATACTCACTAAAACTAATTAAAATTACTAAAATAAAACAAATAAATTATTTGCACCCGGTTATTAGTAGGTTTATATTTTTGTATAGTTGTATATTTTATTAATATTTATAAATATACGCATGTGTAAAATATATGTATATTTCATGTAGCTTATATAATGAAAACCCTAACCACTTGAAGAAACCTTAGAAACACAATGGATGGACCATCCTCATCCAAATCTACCATATTCCGCTTTTTTGTTTTCCCTCCAAAGGGATAGTACTGTCTTTTCATGTTATAACTTTTTCAAAGCCTTTTGTCATTCAATAATTGCACTGAATACATAAGTTGACCACATCACCAAAACTAAAATATGTACAGGTTTTGATTTTTTTCCCAAATAAAACATAATATACAACTTTCAAAAATAACTCATATGTTAGATACTATAAATATCACTTACTACATAAACATATTAAAAAATTAATTCTAAACAATGTGCACTCTTAATAATAAAATTATGCACTCTTTAAAACGTTAAATTCTTCACAACATAGTTAAGATATTAATAAATATGTAATCTTAATATTAAAATATGTAAAAAAAATATATACACTTTTTTAAAAATATTGTACTCTTTATTTAAAATTTTGTAAAAACGAACTTTAAATATATACTTACATACTTAAAAAAAATTAAATTCACTCTAAATATAGTTAAATTATTGATAAATATGTAAATGTGATTAAGAAATTTGTAAAGATGAAAATTAAAGAATACATACTGTATTATTTCTTTATAAACTTGTACTCTTAATATTAAAATATGTAAAACATGTAAAAAATACGTAAACTTTGTTAAATATATCGTACTCTTTAATTAAAAATTTGCAAAAATGAACCTTAAATATGTACTTACGTACTTTTAAAAATGTTAAATTCTTTCTGAACGTAGTTAAGTTATTAATAAACATGTAAATTTAATTAAAAATTATGTAAAGATGAACATTAGAAGTACATATTTTACATACTTAAAAGGATGTAAAAAACATTAAAAATACGTATTTAAGTAAATATTTTTACATACTTAAAAGGATGTAAAAAACATGTACTCGTAATATTAAAAATATGTACTCATAGTATAAAAATATGTAAAACATGTACAAAAGAGTACATATTTTTACATACTTAAAAGGATGTAAAAAATATGTACTTGTAATATTAAAAATATGTAAAACATGTAAAAGAATACGTAATGTACTCAAAAATCGGTAAAGACGAATCTTAAATATGTACTTAATACTTTAAAAATATTAAATTCTTTCTTAACATAGTTAAAATATGTAAATTTAATTATAAAATTTGTAAAGACAAACATTAATAACTATAAATATATATGTATCAAAAAATTCTTTTGCTGTTATAAAAACCTAAAAAACAAATAGTTGGAGACCATAAATTGTTTTGATATGTTAAGAGTTAGCCCCTATGCATTATCTTGACTTTTTGAAGAAAAAAATAATAACAAATATAATAATAATATTTTGGGATTAGTTGGATGGATGTATGGTGCCAGTCAAGTTTTGTATGTGCAACAATATTACTTGTGGCAGGGTGAGAGACTACATAAAACTCTACCAAATTAACCTTTGTGTACTTAAATTTAATATAATAGTATATTTTAGTGAATTTGAATCCATCTACTAATATGTTTCGTTGATGTAAATGAATCTATGGTTGATAGAGGGTAACTAGGGAGGGTTTATATATATATATATATATATATGATGACGATGAATTACATGTTATTGTCTAGGTTATATACTTTCTTATGCTTAAAACAAGTGTAGGTTGTATATTTTTTATGTAAGACTATAGGTTGTGTATTTTTTGGTAATATTATAATGCAAACGTGTCTAGGATATTTTTTTTATCGTTCATCACAATGTAACCATGTGCTAGTTTGTGTAGTAATGTAAATTCAGAAAAATCTACCTATATTATTAAAGCAATACAATCCTTTCACATGTCATTCAACTAAACCCTCCACATAGACTGCCAATTGTATAAGTTTTCATTTTTACAATTTCCATTTTATGAATGATAAAATGAAAAATATGTTGTTGGTGGGAATCAAACTTATTACATTGCTTTTAAAATGTTTGTGCCATACCAACTCAACTAAAATGAATTGATGGTAGCCTTCCCTTTTTCTTAATTGATAAAGATTCACAACCTTCCATTTTTATTTTCTAATACAAATACATATTATTCTTACTGATCTATGTATTTTAGAAAATTATTTCTATCTTATGAATTCATAAAGCATGTTATTATACATATTATTCAGTTAAATTTTTTTGTTGTATTTTTTTAACCAAACACGGACTATATCCTAGTTATGTATTGAAGAGTATGGAGAAGATTACATGTTGATAGATATTGATATATTTAGTTAAAATATTGATATATTTAGTTAAAATAGATGACTTTTTTTTATTTTCTAATTATTTAATTTGATTAGTTATGTTAATTGTAAAGAGAAATTAATGGTTTTATTAGTTGTATTAATGAAAAAGATAATATATTGATTGTTTCGGTTAAACCATTTTTATTTTTTTTTAAACATTTTTTCTTTCAAATTAAACTAGTGGTATATATTGATATCTTGCACTAAGATGAGTTCTTGCGTGAACCATCCTCTCTTTCTCTCTCTCTCTCTCTCTATATATATATATAGAGAGAGAGAGAGAGAGAGAGAGTGAGAGAGAGAGAGACTAACCCTAACTTGTTAACTAAGACATTAGTAAATTTAATTACAATACAATTAGGAACCATAACCCACTATGGTTTACGTGCCAATACTGGTCTCTAAAATTCAACGGCTTTTAACTTGGAGTCCAAAATTATAAACAATCACTCCTAACTTTCGACTCATAATAGGTGAACCATGTCTACAAACTTGTTTACTTTGACCATTTAATTTGACACACATCTTAACCATCTCCACTTTCACAACTTACTTCATCCATAGAGGTGTTCCGATTATCATGAACTCGACCACCCCCGTGACCATGTCTGTGGCCATTCCCTCAATCGTATTAACTAACAAATCCGCTCCTATGGCTGCGATTATGGCAATTTATCGGGCAAAAAATAGTCTTCCTTTATCTTCTTAGCAAGCAATCGGTGTAACGGGATCTTCCGGCCTGCGCGAACCAACCTGAGCCTGTGTGGAATCAATCTTCTTCTTCTAATCGAAACCATTCGGCCTTTTATATTCCTTCACACTTTGACCATCGTATAACACTTGGCAATTCGTCAATTGCAGGACATACTACTATGCTCTACCAACACATAATATTTGATCATTTATCTCATATAAATAAAATTAATTAAATAGTGTATACATATCAACCCAAAATGATTAAGACTATAAAACGTGGGCAACTAGAACTCACTTGATCTGGTACACCTTGATCTCAACAAGATTACTCACGAATCGTATCGTTGAATGACTAAACAAGGTTCATATACACAACTTATCACTAAAAGCGAAAACTACTAAGTTCTTGCTCCACCACAGTTGTCGCTTTATCTATTTTTTCTCTAAAACTTAGTTTTGACTTCCCATTGTAGTTCTCACTTCCACTGAATTTTCACATGGATCTGGGTTTTCTTACGTGAAATGCGAAAACTTGCTCTTATGCGAAAGCTAGCTTTGCGATACTACCAATTTGCAAAAATTAGCTAAGAGCGAAAACTAAGGTCCCATGCGAAAGCTATCATCTAAAGAGATAACTCTCATTTGAGTGAAAACGACCATTCAATGCGAGAACTAGCCCAAAAGTAAAAAACTTATAGATTAATCCACTGTTCTTAGTGAAATTGACTTTCAAATATCTTTTTCTGATATTCTTTGATCTACGACTGTAACGATTGAAGTTTGAGATTTTATTGACCTATAGGGTCCTATTAGAAACCTTGAAGTCCACATGCAAAGATTTTGATGAAAAACATAGCTTTAAGCGAGTTCTGAACATTAAACCGATCCGAACCTTTCCCCATCGATTTGATGATAATTCTAGCTGTTGTAGACGTTTTTACTGAGCAATATTCTTTTATTTTGATCATCTATCAGTTGGTACGCTTAAAATCTAAATCCAACCCCAAAGCCTCTATCTTGCAAATTAATTGAATGAAGATGAAGTGGTGGCCATATAGAATGTAGGGTTTATCTCATCGTTTTAATATCTTCACATTGTTCCTATTAACTTCCATTTAATATAAACTTAGGATGTTACATGTTGTACAAAAATGTATTGATATGCACTTGTGATGAAATGTAACTTGTTTGCTTACCAGCACTGCTCTTAATTCTATTCACTACTCACGTTAATATAATAGCGTCTTCTGTACCATCAAATTCAGTGAATAAAGTGATTGAGACTTAATAATATATGTTTAATTACTGAAACATAAAAACCTGATTCAATTACTGAAATGTAACTTTTTTATGTTTCACTACTCATGGCATTAGGTTTATTGGATTTAATTTCCAATATCAATACGACTTTTCTGGTTATAAGATTTGACATCTCACCTCTTCTTGTGGCTTCGCCCCCATGTCCTTCCGATCCTTATATGCTTTTTAATAATAATAATAATAATAATAATAATAATAATAATAATAATAAACATTGAAATCCTCCTCACTGTAATAAAAGCTATAAATAAGCGTTAGTAGAATAATGTTTGTCCTAAACTTCACATCCCCTTTATTAATAGAATAATAACCGACTCTAAATTGTAGCTACTCATTAAATATCCCATTTTGCTCTTTTGATAACTGATTTAATATTAAACTAGGTTAGATCCCGTATTACACCCGGATGAAAAATATATAAAACTTTACACACACACACACACACATATATATATATGTGTGTGTGTGTGTGTGTGTGTGCGCGCGCGCTTGTGTGTGTGTTTTATACATTTTAACAAATTGTAAATGTCAGATAATATAGCATTATTATTATAAGGTATTGTATTGTTATTTTAAATAAAAAAATCCAACATACAAAGACAAATAGAGAAAAATAACAATTTAAAACATAATTCTAAGTTATGACACATATTTCTAACTTATACCATGAAATAAAAAAGACATATTAGTTAAAACTTCATCATCTACTGAAGTCATATGATATAAACTATGAAGCATAAACATGCATATGTTGTAACATAAGTTGTGTGTTTAAAAACTATTTGTATTTGAAATTATAAAACATTTAAGTACACAACATACAAAATGTTAAAAATATGAATATAACAATGGGATATAATTATTTTTTATTAAGTCGCGCGTTTAATAAAACAACAATATAATTCAAAACTCGTGACTTAAACCACCATTTCAATTCAAACATCCAGTCCAAACGGTTATAAACAATTTCCCAAAATCCAAAAAAACAAAATAACAAAGCCTCAAAATTTAAAAGAATAACAATGAAAACAATTAATTGTCTTTATTAGCCAATAAATAATGATTATAACAATTTATTTTGAAACTTTCTTCAACTTAAGAGTTAACTCTTAAAATTAATGTTCAAATTAATATGTGGAAATTATATAAATGTAAAATTGATGAGTTAAAAGTTTATATTGACATGCTAGTTGAATGACGTGTGAAAACCTTGTATTGCATTAATAGTATAGTAAGATATCACATTTCGCTCTTTCGAAAACTGATTTAATCAAGATATAAGACTGCGTCACACAAAGTATTTGGTCGCTGCTCGTTAGTTTAAATTATAATCATGATCATAAAATCATACATAACATGTTTTTATAACACGTTTATTTGTTTGTTTAGTATTGTATATGTGTTAACAAATTAGTCTGCATGCAACCAAACAAAAAGAAATTGATTTAAGATTTTCTTCTGTCAACTCATACTCTTGTGTGGTCAGGAAATGCAAAAGCACTCCCAACATTATTTCCATAAATAATATATTTTTTATATCTATGGCTGAAATCATGACAGATAGATAGGTTAACACGGTTATATATACCAAACACATCCTCCATATTTAAACACCCAAATATAAATCTTTCCATATATAAATATCCTTTTAACTCTCTATATTTATATTAAAATATTTATTTCTCTATTTAGAATGGAACCTTCTCATGCCATAGAAGTACAGAATCCCCTAGAGGTGGAGATTACATCTCATGCACCAGCACCTCCATACAGTTGTAGTAATGGTGAAGTAGAGTGCGACACCATCAATGGTGTTTGTTTGACATGGAAAGACTTGTTGGTTATGGTGCATGATGGACAAACCGGAGGAACCCGATCCATACTGCAAGGTGTTACGGGGTATGCGAGACCGGGAGAGATCCTGGCTATTATGGGTCCTTCTGGGTCGGGCAAATCGACACTCCTTGACGCCTTGGCTGGTATATAATAATCTTTTCATCACGCAAACCTTAATCATTGTTTTGAAACATAGCAAAAACTATACAGTTTAAGTGTCTAACCAATTTTTTTGTATAATTCAGGGAGACTTGACCCCAAGACTAGGAAGAGTGGTGATATTTTAGTTAATGGAGTTAAGAAAACCCTAGCATATGGAACATCGGTAACCACTAATAATATGATTATAATTATTTGGTTCACCCTAATTCTTCTTGGACTAATTAGGGAATTTTTCAGATTAGTAGCTGGTTTAGGATTCATATACAACGTGACGTACTCAAACTTTAAAAAAATTTTCATCGAGTTCGCTTGACAACAAAGCTAACTTGCAAAATCCCCCTGTAGGAGTAACGAACTGCCTAAGAGTACATGACTTTCTAAAAAATGCCTAAAATACGTAGCTTAATCCTAAATCACCTAAAAATCTAAAAAGTCAGGTTTTCATCGATAACGCAAAATAAAACTATACAAATCTATATACAGGCTTATGTGACTCAAGACGATACGTTGATCACAACACTTACTGTCCGTGAAAGCGTCCACTATTCAGCGCAGCTCCAACTTCCGGACTCCATGTCTAAATCTGAGAAGAAGGAGAGAGCGGAAATGACCATAAAAGAGATGGGACTTCAAGATTCGATGGACACGAGGATTGGAGGGTGGGGATGTAAAGGGTTGAGTGGAGGCCAGAAGAGACGAGTTAGCATATGCATGGAGATCCTAACTCATCCTAAGCTTCTCTTTCTTGACGAACCAACAAGCGGCCTCGATAGTGCTGCCTCATTCTACGTGATGAGCAGGATCGCAAAGCTTGATCAGCACGAAGGAAGGACCATCATTGCATCCATTCACCAGCCATGCAGCGAAGTATTTGGGCTTTTTCATAATCTTTGTCTTCTTTCTTCTGGAAGAACGGTTTACTTCGGGAAAACAAGCTCTGCAAATGAAGTATGGTTATAACATTGTTGATTTTCTCTATAAAAGAAAAGTAAAGTAATTCAGAAGATCTACAAGCTAACTTTATATCGTGCATGTTTGGATGCAGTTTTTCACCTCGAATGGCTTCCCTTGCCCGAATTTCCAGAATCCTTCTGATCACTTTCTTAGAACAATTAACAAGGATTTTGATGAGGTAACATCTTTACAGAACACATCTTCTGATATCATACTAGTACTTGTTATTTTACTGCGGATGATTCTAATATACAATTGAAATTCACAGGATATCGAACTTGGTTCGACTAGAAGGAAACCTACAGAGGAAGTGATTAACGCCTTAATAGATTCATACAAGTCATCTACCACTTACCAAGAAGTCAACAATATTGTTTCTGATATATGCCAGAAGGTGAACTAGAAATTCGTAAGGGAAATCAACAAAATAAATATTCGGACCCATGAAATTAAACAAATAGGCATTGAGTTTAGGGTCAAGTTAAATTTGACCGGCTCGGTTTTCAATAAATCTGATGTCCACACGTAGATAAAGAAAATCACGTCTCAATGGTTTATTTGGATTTTAGTAACACTTTACATTTTAAAAGTTATAAAAGAAAAACTAATTATAAGTAAAATTAAATATAATAATATAATATTAAGAAAAGTACAAAAAATTTCATAAAAACTCGTTCAGACTATTTTTTTTACCTAAACTAGTCGTCCCGACAAATTTAAGGCGTCAAAATACTCGTCCTAAATTTTTCTTAGCCTAAAATAATCGTCGTGACTAGTTTTGTAAACTACTCATTGATATCAAGAATCTAATTGTCACTACTAGTTTAAATTACCTATTTTTGAAATTTTTTACAAACAATACCTAAAACTTGAAACTTGATTTTAAAAATACCTATTTTAAAAATTTTCCCAAACTTATTTTGTTAAGACAACTTTTTGACACGTTGAGATTGATTGATTATGGATATGTCTATTTTTGAAATTCTAACGCTCGACGCGTATTTTGTCAAAAGTGGGCCCAAATGTTTCTTTTCATGATATTTTCAATAAATATAGAAATAAAATCATAATATATTGTTCAAATTGTAGTAAAATATAACAATGGAATTAATATTTTCCTGGGAATTTCTTTCTTAGGGAGATGCAGCACATGATAAAATTAAAGGCCATGATAGTTTCTCAACTCAGTCTCTTGTACTCACGAGGAGATCTTTCGTCAACATGCATCGTGATCTTGGCTACTACTGGTTGCGCCTGGCTATCTATTTAGCATTGTGCTTAGGTCTTGGAACACTCTTCTATGATGTTGGCTCAAGTTACAGCTCCATTGAGGTGAAAATACAGTATTTAGATACTCTTTATAATACAACCTTTGGATCAATTTAATTTTGCAAGCTCAGTTTTCTTAATATACACTATGGATACTAACTTGCAGGCTAGAAGTTCGATGCTTATGTTTGTTGCTTCATTCTTAACATTTATGACCATCGGCGGATTCCCCTCGTTTGTGGAGGACATGAAGGTATTCGAACGTGAAAGATTAAATGGACATTACTCAATCGGGGCTTTCGTCATAGCCAACACCCTCTCTTCAACACCATACTTATTACTAGTATCTTTGATTCCAGGGGCAGTAGCATACTACCTCACAGGACTCCGTGAGGGATTGGATCACTTTGCCTACTACACGGCCGTACTCTTTTCTTGTATGCTGGTAGTTGAGAGCCTAATGATGATTGTAGCGAGCATAGTTCCAAATTATTTGATGGGAATCATAGCGGGTGCCGGGATCCAGGCCTTCATGGTTTTAGGTGGAGGGTTCTTTCGTTTACCAAATGATATGCCACACGTATTTTGGAAATACCCGTTGTTTTACGTCGGATTTCACAAGTATGCATATCAAGGACTATTCAAGAATGAGTTTGAAGGTGTGAAGTATCTATATAAAGAAGCGGGCATGCAAAAAGTCATGGATGGGGAGTATATATTAAGAGAGAAATGGGAAGTTGAAATGGGTTACTCGAAGTGGATTGATTTGTTGATAATATTAGGGATGATGGTGATTTCTAGGATTTTGTTTTGGGTTATAATCATGATTGCTGAAAAGGTTAAATCTGGTTTAATGTCTTTAGTATTTTCTACTCCAGAGAAGCAGAAAGGGCAAGTGATGGTCAATCCTCTTGCCACGCCTTCTCATTAAGTAGTCCTTCCAGTGATTGCAAGTCTATGTAACAGGATCCGAGTCTAAAAAATGTCCCAGGTTATTAGTAAGCTCAAGAAAAAGTATATCTACTATAGTTTGGAATAACAAATATGCATTGATCAAGGAAACGGAGATTGTTGTTTTTTTCTAAATGAAAATCTTTAATTTGATTAATGTTAATTATTAGTACACACCAAGTAGCAATTTGAAGGATTACTAGTACGGCATTCTTTATAACAACGCACGTTAGAGTGGGGATTTTTCATATTTTCATTTCATTCACTCTTCCAACTCTCTTCACATGAGAACCTAAACAGATTTTCTTTTCATCTCAAAATCGTGCAAGTGCACATCAGTTCATCATATTCATCCCAAAATCATTTAAAATTATTATACTCAAACAAACACTAGTAGAAAAAAAGACATTTAATGGCATACGCACTATGACATGCAAATGTGTGTCATTGAAAAACTGTCATATTTTAATTTTTTAAAAGATTTATGACACTTATTTTTGTATGTCATGAATTTAGTGTCAAAAAAATGCAGCTTAAAAAGAATGCGTGTCTAGAGGTGCACAAAAAATCTGAACCCGGAACCGGATCCGAAAAAAAACCCGGAACCGGTTTTTTTTATACCCGGGTTTTTTATACCCGAACCCAACCCTACCCGTAGGGTACGGATAGGGTATGACTTTCAATGCTGAAACCCAAACCCGTACCCAATATAAACCCGATAATACTCGAAACCCGGTTCTAGTTATACCCGAAACTCGGTTCTAGTTATACCCGAAACCCGGGTTTTTTGCATACCTGAACTGGATTTTTTTGCATACCTGATATTAGTGTTTGTGCACATGTATCTGTGTGACACTTGACAATGGTTGTGTGGTTACCCACATATCTATAAGCCGTAATTCAACGGATCTTTTTTGAAGCACATATTTGATATAAATATTTTGTTTAGAGCAACGTCTTTTGATATATCAAACAACAATTTAAAACACATAAAATATATGTTTTTGTATATCATTGTTTAGTTATTTACATATGTTTGGATTATGTTTGAATGAACTTTGAAGTTTGTATGAATAAAAATGGAGTTGTAATAAAAAAAATAAAGTAGGCTCGTTATCAGAAGAATGCTGCAGAAAATTGGTTTTTTTAATACCCAGAAATATGGTATTCAAATACCCGAAAAATGGGTTTTTCCAATACCCGAAAATAGGGTATTCAAATACCCGGGTATTGAAAACCTGGTTCAATACCCGACCCAGACCCGGTACATAGGGTATGGTTTTTCATGCCAATGCCCGGACCCAAACCCGACCCGGTTATTACTAATACCCGATTTTCCAATACCCGATCATACCCGTACCCGGTTCCATACCCGAACCCGGTTTTTTTTAATACCCGATTTATGCACCTCTATGCGTGTCATCTCCTAATAAAAATTTATGAACCTAGCACCCGCCTAAGGCTGTATGCTATGGTGGGGGGCTTCGAAGCCCCTCCACAGTGCCACGTCAGCGCCACGTGGGCATTGGGAGCATCGAAGCCCCAGGGCATAATGCCCCTCTATGGTGAGGGGGGCTTCGAAGCCCAACCTTTTTTCATTTTTTTTTTTCATAAAACAAAATAACCAATACAATAATAAAAAAATACAATAAAACTAAAAATTTTATATATATATATATATAATAATCAAAAACCAGAATCAATCCAATTTTGCTTTCACGAAACTCTCTCATTTCCAAAAATTCCCCTCTTTATAACCCATTTATTTAATTTATAATAATAATAATATAACCACTGTCTTACCCATCGGAATCAAACATGCCGTCGGGATTCTCTGGCGATTATTTCAACGTCAACAACACCGGACGATCCATCCCTCTAATCAACACCACCCCGCAAAACCCATACCAATCACCAACAGCAAGCGGCGTTCTTTTTAAGGAACGTTAAACACCGGTCGTATAATCAGCTCGTCAAATTAACGAATTCGCCGGAGATTTCGCCGGAGATGGTATATATATATATATATATATATATATATATAGGGGAGGGTTATATTAAAAAGAAGTAGTTTTCTAGGAAGACTAGGAATAAATCATAGCCATTGGATCATGTTAATCAATGGCTGAGATTTAAAATTTCCAAAAACCGAAATAATTTCCTAGAATTACTCTTTCACCATTATAACCGACATAGTTTACTAGAATTATTCTTTCACCATAGGTTATAACACCACATGTCAAAAATCTATTGGTTCTTATCATTCCTAGAAAACTCCTTATTCTTATTTGAACTCTTATATATATATGTGTGTGTGTGTTTGTGTGTGTGTGTATTTTATATTATTTAGATTTTATTTTTCTTTTTTTTTAAATAACGGTAATAAATCCGTTGGTGAGGGGGGCACCCCACCTTCACCGCGCCGGTCGTCCCCTTCACGCCAAACCCTTCCGCGCCCCACTCCACCACGCCCCCGGCGGTGTTCGCTCCTCCACGGCACCCATAGCGTCTAGTCTTAATAGTACTTCCAGAATAGCGCCCAAGTTTTCTAAAATTTAAACCCTAAAACACAACCACTTTACCATGTCTCTCAATCTCCACCAATTCATCCACAATTTGACTGATTTGCAACATTCATGGTAGATAAAACTCACGAATTGGAAACTCTAATGATGAATATGAAGCTTCTGAAACTGGATCCGGATCAAACCCTAGAAAAATCGCCTAATTCAGTCACAGCTGAGAAATCTTACGTGTTTTGTTGTGTATAATTGTTATTGAATCGGCCATTTATTGTATCAATTTCAATTTCAGAACACGTTGATTGCAATGTCGATAAGTGTAACTGTGATGTGCAATCCGAACATGAGCAACAAAAGCTTCTTATATTTGAGAAATTCGAACAGTTGAGTGACAAAGTGACGGTATAGTTTACGAATCCTTTGTTGATATTGTTGTTAAATTATTTCTTCCTTCTTCTTCTTCAGCTATGTAAGTTCCCTTTCCCTCAATTTAAATATCTTCGCTTTTGAGTTAGTTTAGTTCATGTTACATAAATCTGTAATGGTGATCAGTGAATTTTTTTTTTTTTTTTTTGTTATTTAAAGTGTTATTTTGAAGTTATAACCTTGTTTACCATATTATGCTTTCTTTGCATTTGTTGGATGAAATTAAGGTATTTTTCCTATATTAGTTAAATAATATACGTTAACTGAATCATACCCTAAAGTTTGGTGGAAATGGTCTCATATCAGCATTAGTTATAACCACCCGAGCTTGTTTTAGACCTAAGCTCGGTTTGTTTGGAGATGTATTTTAAAGTTTGAGCTCGGCTCGTTTATGTTTATTAATTATTAGATATATTTTATTTATATGTTTTCATACTTGTTTACATGTATATATAAACCAAGAAATGGGCTTGCTTGAGTCATCAGGTCGAACCGGAGAAGAAACACTTCGCTGAAAATCACAGCGAAAAGAAAAATTGATAATGTACATATGTGTATATTACGTAACTAGAGATTAAATGAAAGTATACATATACGTATAGGTATAATACGAATTAAAAAGAAAAAAAAATTGGTTTTTTTTTACTGAAACCGGAATGAAATATAAGAATTTTGGTTTTTTTACTTTTTCAAAATTTTCGGTTTTGTTTGTTTTATAATTTTTTTAATATTTTTAGAGGGTTTTTTAGTGGTCCAAAATGGTTCTCAATTTGCCAATGGTTCTCTTAGGGTGTGTGTGTGTGTGTGTGTATCTGTGTGTGTGTCGTAATTGCGAGTCATGAAAAGTGTCATGAATGCGTGCCATAAAACATGACATGCAGGTGCATGTCATGTTCATTTTATGACTGGGCTATCATTGACACGCATTTGTGTGTCATCTGTACCTTTTAATGACAGGCATTACGTGTCGTTAAAGGTGTTTTTTCTAGTAGTGAAGCAAACAAACAAACATACAAGTAGTATTTAATTGAATATAGTAGGATCGGGAGATAGTGAGAAAAGAGCAAGCTTAAGTTTTCTTCTATTTTATAGGATAGAGAGACTACTCAAAATGAGGCATTCAGCTTTGAAAACCTTTGACTTCTTATAGCATAACAATATAAGAAAAATATATATATAATAAAAAATAATAATAGTGTTGAACTACAAGTATCGTTTAGTAAGTAATACATCTACAAATACTGGTAAAGTGTTAATAGTAGAAGAAAGCTAGGAGAAGAAGAATAAAATGTAAAAGGGATGCAACCTAAATCAATGTTTATACCTCTTCCTAAAAATCACAACCTGAAAAAATCAACCTAAAAATCTTAAACAGGCAATAGGGAACACCTAGGAAAAAAAATCCAACAAAGATGAGACAATCCTAAAAGTGCCCCTAGATTCATTAACCTTTATCCGATGACTTGCATTGATCATGTCCTTAAAGAGATGTATACCTAATAAATTCTATCTATTCTAATCATTAGCTATCAGTTTGGGTCTGTCAAAGAGGTGGATACTTCTGTTGTGAGTGTTTCCACTCTTATTATGGGTGACGTCAAATGCTTCCTCTTCACATGGCCAAACCATCACAATATCTCACCTCATATTTAAAAATAAATTAGTAAATGTGTGTAGTCCATAATAGAAACTTCATTAGGGGCAATTTGGGCCTAAGTTGTTATTTAAGCATCATGTTCATCATTGGAACCACTAAATTTATATAAGATATTCGGTTTCAGGCTTACTTTTGCGTATACCTATGCTCTTAAAGGCCGTCCATCATATCTCGACTCTTATTTGGTCCTACTTACTTCCTGTTGCCAACACAATATCATTTTTTGAACAACATGCTTCATAGGATAGCCACTTTGATCAACGTTGACAACACATCCAAGGCTACTTCAAAAACAAACGTTCTCAGCGAAAATCCTTGATGAAGGCCTACCTTCACAACGACAAAGTCTGTATACCCTACTTGCTCCTGCACACTTATCTTAGCACTATGATATATCTCTATTATATCTATGCATGCATACCCGGAATCGTTCTTACCTCAAGAATATCCAATACGATTCGATTGGGTACACTATCGTAGGTCTTTTTGAAGTGGATGAACCCCATATGTATGCAAATCTACTTTTTCTCGACATGCATTTCCATCGATCTGCTTAGAGCATTTGTAGTGATCACCCCACATAAATCAAATCGGTTCACTATAATGTGGGTTTCATATCTAATTGTTGCCCTGGTAACCCTTTTCCACAATTTCATGGTACGACTTAGGTGCCTAATCCCCCTGTAGTTACCATAAAATTAGTGTCTCATTTTTGTGTATTAGATTTGTGGTTGTTAATATGTGAATAAACCATAATAAAATATTAAGAGATGAAAGAGAGCATAATATTAAATAGGAAAACGGTATAAAAGTAAAAAATACCAAAAAAGACAAAAAAAAAATTCAAATCATATTTATTTATCTCTTTTTATCTAATTCTTTTATAGACTATCATCTCTTTTTCTTATCTTGATATTCTTTTTACTTTTAATACTAAATTTTTGACTATTACTTAAGTTTTTTTTTCAAAATTTTATTTTTCAATTTCTCTTTTTTGAAATCATTTTGAAAGATATTCGGCAATTCATTTTTGCTCTCTACACAAATGTAGGGAATTACCATGCACAAGCACATAACTCAAAAATATACAAATTACATAAATTACCTAAAAATACAAAAAATACACAAATTACATAAACTACACAAATTACTTAAATTACATGGCAATTACACAAACCACTCAAATTACGATAAGTTCCCGACCACGAAAAACATAAATTACATAAATTACCAATTACATATACTACACAGTGTACATAAATTACACAACACAAAATACACATATTACATAAAATACGCAAATTACTCAAATTGCCCAAATTATAAAAATTATACAAGTTACATACATTACCCAAATACATAAATAAAATGCATTACAAATTATTCAAATTACCCAAATTACTAAATTTATGCAAGTTACATACATTACAAATGTAAATAAATTTCAGAAATTAAACATATATTACAAATTACACAATTATTACAAATTACACAATTATTAGATTACATGAATGTAACAACTTATTATAGAAGTTATAAAATAATAAATTAACGTAAAATTAGGGATATGTGTATGAATTAAAAAATACAGGTGAAAGGATATGTATATGAATAAAATAATGCAGGTAAATAATCACACGCATCACTAAAGATACAAATTTGATACGCGGATCTGACACTAAAAAAACATAATTCAATTATTATTAATGATTACAAGGTAACTAGCTAGATCAAAGCCGCACATTGTGGCAGACATAAAGTTTTCCAATTTCAATTTATTTGTTATAGCAGACAAAGATAATACCTAAAAGTATAGTTACATTATAAATTGAAAGGTATCGAAGCACGTTTGTTTATACTCGTAGCATAAACAAATTTTTATCGAAGCGTGTTCGTTTTATAGTTTATTTTATTATGTAACGTCCAAATTCACGCTACCAAACTCACACAATGTGATAGGCATCAAACGAAAATATAACTTATTTAGTTAATTTGTTTGTTAATTAAGAAAACATTAAAAAAAAGACGTAAATAACATAATAATAAATTTAAAAAGTAGCAAAAATAAAGTAAGAAACAAAACTCAAAAAGAAAACAAAAATATTTGATTTATTGGAATTCACGGAATAAAAATGCGTTTTATATAACCTTTGATATACTTAGTTTTTGAATTACTTAATTATGTCATGAAAATTTAGAAAGCATAAGTGTATAATTCTTTTACATCTTTTGCAAATACATATTTTTTCTTTTGATATTAAAATAATCATTTAATAAAAATAATCATATTTTAGATTCAATTAATGTCACACCCCAACCTAAAACGGAAATACCGGGGCGTGAGCATGATTGCTCATAGCTCGAGGTAACTATCATGCAATTAATATGACAATATCTAATAATAAATTTTATTCCATTGAAGAACATAATATCCATAAATATCAAATCTAATCTAACTAATATATTAAAGCAAAATCAATTTGTCCACTTGTCCTTCTTCTAGGTTGTCCACCTAATGTTTAATGTCATCCACTTTCCATGCTTATAATTTCGACATAATTAATCAATTCATTTTAATCCTAATGTAACATTTAAACCAATATGTAACACACGCATTAGTCAAATTTAGCATTTAAAGTTTTGAATTAACCTTTACTTTCACATATAGGTTTTACAATTCATATATTTTGTGTGTGTGTATTCAATTTTGAATTTAAAATGAATCAATTTGAAACAACATTCCATGTTTAATCAATTAACCAAAAATATACATAATCTTACCTTCCTATATAAAATGTATGATAGAAAAATTTTTACACCAACATCAACCGATCTAAGAAGCAAATCTATGGTCATTGTAAATTTCATTTTTATTACTCATTGTTCCATTCATATGTATTGTTGTTAATATGCATACATTTACATTTATATCAATATACTTATTTGTATACAATCTTATTATTTCACAAACGACGGAATGGAGCCACAAAACATTTTGGTTGATGTTGAATCGTTTGTCCATTGTTACAATATGTTTAAAGTTTTATCACTTCTCAAGATTATTGATATTCTTCTTACCTAAGGTACGTTCTTTTGCTAATCCCTTTGACTTTTGTAACGTACATCCATTAAAATTGTTTATGTGATCCTCCATATTAACATGTTGTTGAATAAACATAAAACTCCCTACAGAATCTGTTTATTACAGGTTATGCATACTATCATAGTATCCTGTTTTTCAATCAACAAACATGCAATAACCAATATTACATCAGAATCTTAAATTTATTATTAGTAATTATATTGTTTAATCCTAGATTTTATGTATATGGTTATAAGATAATGATAATTCAAGAGTTATATTATTATGGTGCACTTTTTTTTAGGATATAAGTGTCTAACAATTGTATATGCATCAGGATATATTATTGTAAATTTTGTATTAAGATTGTTTGACCTTAATTTAAATATACTATGGTTTTTAATTAGTCAGACGGATTGAACATTACATAATGGTTTTTAATTAACTATTATTTGCTATGGCAAGTTGTGAATGAAATTATCTTCTTTATATGCTACATGGTGAAGTTTTTGGATGATATGTTACTTTTGATGCAGCTTGTAAAGTTTTTTTATTATGTTTAGAATGACTTGAAACTAGATGTATATGTTTTAGTATTCTAAATACTTTTGGAACATTGTTTGGGTTTATGAAGTTGTATTAATGCTATGATGGTTAGTAGGATATCTTAAGGGTGTGTTAATGTATGTATAATCCTTTTAGTTTCATTTTTCGTCTCATGTATGTTATATCCAACATTACAAAAATTAATAGTTTTCAATTATATAAATCATCATTTGAATAGTTATTCGTAAAAAATCATATTATACAAATCGTACGTACATACTTTATATTCACTAAAAATAATCTTACTGCCCCCCCCCCCCCCCGGTTCCCTGTATGTTTGATTAACATTGTTTATATTTCCACCCGTGGCATCGGCATCCACGGGTCAATAACCTTGAGTACAATAAAAAAACAAAGAATATTAGCCTCCAAATAATAAAATAAATATAAAAAATCAAATTCTCCAAATATTAAAACATAACAATGAAAACATATCATTTCTTTATTAGTCAATAAATGTTAATCATAATTTGAATTTGATGATGAAAATAATTTGAAGAAGTCACAATTTCATTATTTGATGATAAACTGAAGAGGAAACTTGCGGATATGTTTAACGTTGATGATCAATCTAGCATATCAGCAATTAAGTGTAAAACATCAAATGTGGAAAGAAGAAAAATGTGTTTAGTGGTGTTGTTAAAGATAGAGTTGATGGCAAAATGACATACACTATTAAACTTGTAACTCCTGAGAAGGTTTCAAAAAAAAGGGTTATGATTACCATTTATTGATTAATAAATAAAGACAATGATATGTTTTATTGTTATGTTTAAAGATTTGGAGACTTTTTTTTTATTTGAAGACTAATTTCCTTTTTTTGCTTATTGTACTCATGGTATAAGTTATAAAATGTTTTAACTTTTCATTTATCTCATTTATCTTTGTTAGTTCGTATGTTTTTGTATTTGAATTAAATAAGTTATGATGTCTTTTACTTCATGTAAAATTATTATTTATATGTAAATATGACATTTGCATTTCATTAAATTTATATGATTTTACATATATATTACCTTTTGTATATGTTTCACCCGTGTGTAACATGTGTACTATCCTAGTCATTCAAATATAGCAACAAGAATACATAAGCAATAATAATAAAAATCCAAATAACTCCAAAATATATTGTTCTTGATAAAGCCTAGGGTCTCAACTAGCAATCCATGACTTCAATCATTCAATTCAAGTGATAACCTGCATATGCGTATCAAATAGATAGGTTTGTCAACAATAATGTTGAGTGAGCAAGTCATTAATTTTGCAAGTTACAACATAATATGAGAATAGCAAAACGTAAGTAAAGCGGTAAATAAACCAAACCAATGAGCAAATAAAGTGTCAAGCGAACCCTTGCCAAGCGAATCGGGCGCCGGTTAAACAAGACGGTCGTATGATCATACTATATGAGAATATGTTGGACTCTCCGAATACGTAAAATAACCAAGCAAGCAATTAGCAAGCATGTTTAGCAATTCACACACGATACAACGTTTGCTAAACTTAAGATATATATAATACGAAAATAGATAGTATGCATACGCCCCCAAAATGTTTGAAAATAAGTAAAACGGGGGAATGACAAAACTCAGCTTAATAATAAGCGAGTTCATGATATATTATTAAGAATAAATAAGACTTCGTCCGATTAACGCGCCAAACGATGAAAACCAACAGTACCTGAAACTTGGAGATATGAAAGTATAAGTAAAAACGAACTTAATGTCGCTGGAATCAATCCAAACGGATGAGTAGAACTCGAGTTATGTTAATTTTAACGTTTAAACGAATCGAGTCTGACCAGCATCCGAACTTCAAGTCGGAAGTCGGGTTTTGGTCAGAAACCTTAAAATTTTATTAAGAAAAGAAAAGTCTTCCAGACCGAATGTTGAATCCGACCAGAAGTATGAGAAAAGGATATGATTTTGAATAATAAAGAATATAGAAGATAAGTTGATTAATAAAGAAAGTGAAATAAAATAAGAGACCAAACTACCCTTACAATATTTTAAATAAATAATGATGTGCTTTAATTTGGTTCATGCAATAAGTTCTTAAGTTCTTACAGCTCAATGTGGTTTTCAATTGAAATCACCCCTATATATATATATATATATATATATATATATATATATGGTTAGGTTAAAATAAAAACCCACTTGAGTTGTGAAAACTCTAAAAACCCATTCTCAACCACATGTTTTTAATTAAAGATTAAATCTTGTGGTCCACAATTAAAGTTAATAAAAATTGTAAAAGAAAACTTACATTTTCTCTCTCCTGAAAACATATATAAAAATTACTAAAAAAATGTAAAAAAAAATAGCAAAACATTTTTTTTTATGTTTTCGATGTTTTGTATTAAATGTAACAACATATATTACATGTAACAAAAAAAACGATGTTACGTAGGGTTTTCATGGGTTTTCTCAACTCAATAGGGTTTTCAAACTATACTTCTCCTATATATATATATATATATATATATATATATATATATATATATATATATATATATATATATATATATATATATAGAGAGAGAGAGAGAGAGAGAGAGAGAGAGAGAGATGTATCTTGAAGGAAAATGATGGTCTCGTCAAAGAAAACCGTTGATTTTGTTGATTTTAAACCATGCTTCGCTTATCTTTTTTCCCCGTTTTATAGTTGACTGAATGGACACATATACATGTTCGTTGATGGTGTCGGAAAACCAATGTGTGGCTAGAGGGACATGCGGAGCCGCCAGTGGTTTGGTGGTGACTGATAGGCCATTGTAGTTTCGTGGAAGGATGGTAACCGTCACAGATCCATTAGTCAATGAGTTGCAGATCTGCGGAAAAACGAAGGATGGTGTTAATCACAAGCAAACGTCATAAGGGTATTAGAGAATCGGCATGGGCTTCAAAGCCATAGGTCTTAGTCGATATGGCACTAGCGGACTCTACTTTCATGGACTAACCTGCGTTGTGGGAGTAAAGTCTGGTTCCAAAGTTTGTAGTGCCGAACGAAGATTAGTCCCCTCTGGCGGCTATTTTATAATAAAAGAATAAAAACAATTAAACTTTTTAAAAGTTAACGGCTACTTGCTATAAATAATCATCTTCATCGGCCTACTTCGGTTATTTGAAAACGAGTTGATGCCATAATTTTGGTTCTGGTGTGTTTTTGGTATGTTAATACATGTGATACCGCAACAAAATCGTGTGATTACCTGAAGAAACACTCGTTCAACCCTAGGAAGGTTAACCTAATATCTCAGCCGATGGTTATGTTCAATCTGATCTCCACGAGTAATACCCAACTCAATCTGTGAAATAGAATACCGCGAGCTCGTTACGAGAAAGGGGAATAGGGGTCAGCATGCCAATCAGTATGAGTATAGAGATAGTAATCGTAAGAGTGAGAGAGTGGTGATCCTTAAACCGTTGGTATAGAAGTCGATCGTACTAGTGCGGAAATATAATAGTCACTTCGATTAGCAAAGTGGTGGCTTGAAGCAAAATGGCTGCAACAATCTCGGGATTCTAGGGTTATAATAGCAACTAAAATTTTGGGCCGGATTTTAAGATAGCCCACGAGTTGATGTCATAATCTGGTCCATGACTCCATGTACTTTTTATTTTTATTTCTAGATTTCTATCTGTTTTAAAAAAAATATAGATTCTAATAATATTTAAATATATAAAAAATATGTTATTTGGTTAAATATAAAACTTCTAGTGATGTGTGACGGTCAGTGAAGGTTTGATGTTGTGTTAGAAAGTAAAAGTTTCTTAGAAAACTTTAAAATCTAATGTGGCATGACAGTTTTTGAAGGGTTTTTTTTTTTAAGATGCTCTTATATATGTATTGTAGTTTATAAGAGGTGTCCCACATTTGATTGATTATGAGAAGTGTATATTAAAATATGTAAACTATTAGACTAAATGCGTAATTTTTTTTAATGTTGGAAACTATAACTAAGGGTTAGGTTCCCCTAAAACTAAAATCTGTGAAGAACATAGAGAACATTCATGTAACTAGCTCTAAATTTTTTTTATTTTTTAACCAATTTATTATACTTTTTTTTTCTTCAACCAACTTATTATACTATATATTAATATGCAATGCTGTTTTTCACAGTTTACTTTGATGGGTTTAGAATTTGGCAACTTAAGTTTCACAGCCAACAAAGAGGTCCTCAGCGGATATGGACATCAGGCACGTTTAATGCTTCCACGTTACTTCATCTCGCCCCCTTCACTCCACTACACCTGATTCCTTCATTAAAGGTTTCTTTCTGAAACCCTTCATGATAATGCTCTAGAGAGCCAGAAATATAAAGTCGACGGTCAACATCTCAAACCCTTGCTATCGGTTTCTACAACGACCACCTATATACCTCCAGGTGTTTCTTTCATAATTCTTCGCCACCACGTCTCTCCACCACCATCATTTTAGGGTTAGCCACGCTTCAGAGAGAGAGGACAACTGAAGAACCTAAATTGCATTAAAAAAAAATTTCAACCACTAGAAAAAAAAGTGGTGGTCACTTCCCAAAACAATGGACACTATAAGACATGCACTTGATAAATTGAGAAATCGTTATGCTGTCCAGCTATGTGTTATTTTTGTTATTTTTTGCATTGGTAAATGTTTAAACTTTTTAAACTAAGCTTGAGCTGACGTTGACATTCTATTCAAGATTACCACATCTAGCCATGGAGTCTATGTCAGCTTGACTTGTTTATATCCAAACTCCTATCAATATCAGCTCGGCTTGTTTAGAGTTGATACTAAATATCATCCATGGAAAGAAATTTGTCTTCAACCTCTAAATCTAATCCGAATAATTCTTTTTGTCAACATTGGTATCAACTTAACGTAATCATCTTTGCTAACCATGACCCACGTTGTTAACCGATAAAGTTCAATTAGATACAACAAAAAAGAGCTTTGAGTCTCACTCAATCAAATGTAAAAGCAACGATCAAAGCCATAAAAACGTTCACATGGCCAAGAGCCCCTCTTCGCTCGAATTTGGAAGATGACAAAAAAATGTTTTATATAGACTCTAAAAGATCATGATAAATTAGAATTTAGAAATTTAGGGTTTAAGCTTGATATTTACATCTACCTGTCAGACGCATATAACTCCAATTTTGAAGATCTTGAAAATGAGATATTTAGGGTTTAAGCCTGATAGTTACATCTACATGTCAAACAAGCATATAACTCAAACTTTGAAGATCTCGAAAACGAGCTTGGAGATCCCATTGTCTGAAATACCCGTCAGAGTCTGATCTAACTCAATGAAATAAGTCAAACTTTAACCCATTCTTAACAGTCAAAAACTTATATTCGATTCATTAATCCATATTAAGCGGGGTACTCACCGCCCATAAAGTCGGCCAAGCATGTTCATAAAATCAGCTTGTGGGTTACTTTATCCAAATCCACCTCACACTAAAAAGTCTCTCATATACCACTCAACACAAAAAGATATACCTGAGCAAGTCAAGTTGCCTTAATTTAACCCAAAACCCGTATACCAGGCAAACAGAACCCGCAAGCTGAAAAGAAAGAAAAGATGACCAATCATCATATCAGATTATAAAGACAGCATTGCACGTGATGCTAGCCGAATAGTTGACAACATTAACCCGTTGGCAGGACTGCGTTAACAACCACCATCTCAGATGGAATAAAAATCCTTCAGAATCAACCAGGCTTATGATTCTGCATGATCCGTCCTTTTCGGCCGATCGTGTTATAAAATCTCAAAAATCAAGAATTCATGGTATAAATCCACTATAAAGTTACCAAGACAACCTGTATGTTATGATCCATGATTTCTTATTTAAAATCTCAATAACAAAATGGCATCTAGCAATCCACAGTAAACATTATAAGGATCATGTCGGCACCACATATTCATACAAAACGAGTCTTATTGAAGTAAACTTGAAAAATCCACTTATACAACCCACAACACCATCTCGGTCGGATTCAAGCCTCTAAATCAACCGGGTTACCAACCTGTTTTTCTGATATTATTTACCTATGTAAGGTAACACTTATAAATACTTTTCGGAAGCTCACCTCAGTAGTATGAGTCCGACACCCTGCCACCGCATAACTGTCATCTGTCACACGATGGTTTAGAGTAGCCAGGAGAGTATGACCCTCCACGCATCTGAAAAACATTCGGATAATGTTACTATATTGTTATAATTAAATAAAAGAAAAAAAAAGGTACGAGAAAATGAAATATACTTCTGATCGTGACGGGATGTAGTCGCGTGACTCACGCTCTCGTCCATATCTGGAATACATCTCTTCTGGATCGTCATTGCCAATCTCGACTGATAAATGTAGAGAATTAAGAAAGAAAATAAAAACTTTAATACAGATTATAGACTAAAATAGTATTATACCTCTTCTGTAGCCTACACTTGAATGCCCGGCAGAACCCTGATTACGAGACCCACGTGCGAGCCTGATAATAAATTACATTAATAAAAAATAAAAATCTTTGTAATTAGAGAATTTATTAAACGTTTCCAAAAATAAAACTATACGCAGTACCTTGTAGGTTCGCTTCCATAAATTCTGTCATTGTATGCCAAATCCGAATTATTGTCATAATCAAAACCTGCCCTTGACTGCCTCCGAGATGATTCCGTATAACGAGGATGGTGTTCCTCCTAGGTTTACAAATAATTAATGCGTTAAAACATTATAACAAAAATAATATTATTGAAATAAGTAACTGACTTACGATTGACGAGTAAGGACGTTTAAGGCTGGAAGATGAGCCAAAATTACGGCTAACCGCCATCATTGTATCTTGATGGACGGTCAACATACATGTACCTACTGTCATCATACACACGCCGACCATGAACACGAGAAATGTTTCTAGAAGCATCTTCGATGTAATTAGCGCCACGTGAAGAATAAGAATCTCTATAAACGGCCACTCGTCATTTTGCCTCGTATACTCTGTTCGGAAACCGCTCCTTTCGTAAACTGAATAAGCAAAACATGAATATAAGTATTTATTATAAAGATGCCAATTTGAACCTATTTATTAATAAAACTTGCTATGTATTATTATTATTATTATCTTGTAGTAAAATCTAGTAACCTACGACATGCTAATTATTTATAAAATTAAGAATATTATTATTGGTTTAACCTGAACCCACTTTTATATGTTTCATAACTTGCCGGGTCAAGCCAATTTTTAGCCAGCAATTTTCAATCTTCTTTTGAACAACCCTAGTAAGCATATGTGACAATAAGTAATTGTAAAATGGCTAGAAACTTGAGCAATTGTTTAGGGTCAAAACGACCCAACCCGCAAGTTTGACTATTGCATACCTGGAGATCTTCGCCTTAAGGATCTGTCTGTAGAACTATAAGTTCTTTTACGATTGGACGCTGAGACATCATATTCTCGGTTGTCTCTAGAATCATATGACCTTCTGCGGGTCGTATCATACGGGCTGCGGTCCCGCATGCTTCTTCTACCCCTATCTGAGAGCCTATGACTATCCATACGGTTTGAACTCGGTTCCCAAGAACTCCTGTAACCACGATGACTGTCGACTCCAACTGAGTAACCGCCACGCGCATATTTAGCAGATTTACCCCTCTGGCGTGGCCTAGATAGCCTTGCTCGCACTTTCACCTATAAAATAAATAATATTATGAGTTCACAGAAATAAAAATCACATACCAATATCACATTGAACAATATATTTGATGGACTCTCAAATTAGAAATTAAATCTACAAGAGTGCTTATTGAATAAAAACTACCAAGTTCACATAGAACAATATTTTTAAGGACTTCTCAAATAAAAATTAAATCTACAAAATTGCTTATTGAATAAAAACTCAAATTAAAATTTCATATATTTTGATTTAAATAGGCTTTTAGTCCCTGTAGTTTAACCCAAACACTATTGTAGTCCATTAGTTTAGGTTTGACTTTTTTTAATTCAATACTTTTATTTTCGTATCAATTAAAACCCAACATACTAATCCCATCCAAAATTCTGTTAGCTTTTTATTAAAAAACCAAAATATCCTGGATTATTTGTGTTATTTATTCAAAATAAAAAGCTTTGGGACCCACTTATAACAAAATATATTAATACCAACAGGTACAATCTATTACGCAGAATAACAATAATGTAACAATACTAGCAATACTAATAGTAGAAATAATAAAAATGTACAAGCCTCTGATACGAAAACCCGAACTTGACTCAAAATGAAATGTTACAAAAAAATATAACAATACTAGTAATACTATTATGTACTAAAAATGGACTTTGGACTTTTTCATCCCATATGACTCATTACCCTTGAAACTAATTTTTTTTATTTGGCCCGTTTGAGGTCAAAAATAACCCAAAAGAAAACGACATAATAAGACAAAATTTAAGATAATTCAGACAAACTGAACGTTTACCTTTTTGTTTCTGAAAACAAGTTCAGAATCATAATACCATCAACACAAGATACTGCAGATTCATGTGTGCTAAACGTTATAAAACCAAAATCATCACGTTTAGCAGCCCGGCATATTTCTAGCAAGTTCAACCTTCTCGATTTTCCCAAACTGCTTTAAATGCTCTTTTATAATATCCTCCTCCCAAGGAGGCAAACCGTCAACAAACACGGTCCGCACCTACATTTTCCAAATATGTAATATATTAATATGTTACCATATTTAAGTCATATTAATTATAAAACAAAGATATAAACTAGAAAGAGCAACATATACTTGTGCCATGATCTCTTCATCGGGTTCAATAAAGGTGTCGGCAAAAGCAACCCTAGCCGTTCGATCAGTTCCAAATATTACGTCTCGTTTCTGCAAACGTCTACAAGCTTCCAACGCATCGGCTCTCGTTGGGAAATCTAGAAACGCAAATCCTCTATTCATGCCTTCGCTTTTAGCGTCTTCAACTAAAGTTAACTCTTCAAACTTATCTATACCGTACCGCACTAACTTTTCCTTCAACTGAAAATTTTAAAAAAGAATATCATTTATCATGACTTACATGCAAAAAAGATAACGCAATTGAATAATGAAAGAAGTTGAAGCATACCATATCTTTTGACCATGTTTTGCAGATATTACCAACAAACAATGTATCACTGTCTTGACTTGGAGCGACTCCACATTGCTTTCCATTAATCTAAAAATTGTTAATTGACTTGGTTACTACCGGTGAAGTGAAAAAGTTATCCCTGAAAATATATAAAATAAAAGACTTACCATGGACGTTTGAAATCATTTAGAGCACGTCTTGCTTGCTCGACGGTAGCAAACCGTATGAATGCAAAACCTTTGTTTTTGTTTGTCATAGGATTCATCAAAAGCCTAACTTCAGTAATATCACCGATTTCACTAAAAAACTTCTCTAAGATCTACTTCAGTTGTATCGCGATCTAAACCACCAACAAATACTTCTAATTCTTTCTTCTTTTGTCTCTCTCTAACTACATCATGTCTTTCCTTCTTGTAACCATCTTGATCAAATCCATGTTCATCATACAAATTATCATCACTTAATTCATGTTCTTCAAGTTTCCGTTCATCATGCTCGTTCATATATTCTCTCTCAAACCGTTCATCTTCATAAGACGGATTCTTATACTCAATCTCCACCCTCTCATGTTTTTCCAACGCGTATTTCCCGTCTTCCTTTTTGTCTGATAAATCAAAAACAACAAAACTATATTAAAAAAAACATGTTTTCCTTTTCAAAAATATTGAATTTCATATATCTAACATGTTCTTTGGTATGAAAAATCACCATCTTTTTGTATTCAAAAGCAACAAAATTGCATTCAAGAAACATGTTTCCCTTTTAAAATTATTGAATTTCATGTATCAAACATATTTCTTGAATCAAAACACCATCTTTTCAGATTCAAAAACAACAAAATTACATAATAAAAAAACATGTTTTCCTTTTTAAAAATATTAAATTTCATGTATCCAACATATTTTCTCGTACGAATAAGTATGAAAAAAACCATCTTTTTCGATTCAAGAAACTCAAAACTGCAAACCAATTTAAAATCTTGAAAAGAACCATCTTTTGAAAAGAAAGAATCACTCACAAAAAGCCTTTCTTTTTAAGGAACAAAAATCACCCACTCCACGATTAGAAATCTTTTATGTAATCATTAAAACCAAATCAAATTACCGGTCGTATTTTACCTAAAAAACT